>NW_027120840.1:0-275880 GCF_030686945.1 Centruroides vittatus | reverse complement strand
ATAATAGAAATGAGTAAAAATATGAATAATACATTCTAATATTAAATTTATTATTAATATTAAAAGTCACGTAAAATTAAATTTTATGCAATTTATTTCATGTATGTTTTTATTACTTTCAGTTGTTCTTTGGACAAAACACAGTTTTGAAGAAAATATTTTCCAAGTTTATAGAGAAAATTGATTGATGGATAAACTGTTTTATTTATATCAGTTCCCTTGGTTTGAAAACGAGCAAAAGGTCTACTGCAAGGATACAGAAAGAATATTCATGGAGACATAAATGCACTTGAAGAATGTTTTACAGAAACTGTTTACTTTAAAATATCATCTCTGATTAGCTGTTGTTGATTATATTAGTAGCATAATATATTTATACGCGAACATTATTATCTTTAAAACTAACTTTTGTGTGTGTTGATACAGAAATGTTCTCTTAAATATAAAAATTATTATTGATTTACTTATTGGTTTTAATTAGGAAAGTTTTTATTATATCCATAAAATATTATTTACAAATATTTTTTTAATTGCAGAGGAAAGAAACCAAAAGAAATTTTCTTGTAAATACTGTAAGAAGAATTTTAAAACTAAACAAAATTTGAAAACTCATAAAAGAATCCATACTGGAGAAAATGTTTACACTTGTGATGAGTGTAAACAGAAGTTTCTGTATAAATCAAGCTTAATAAGACATGTTCGAATACACACTGGAGAAAAGCCTTACAGTTGTGACGAGTGTAAACAGAAATTTCGTCGAAAGTCAAGCTTAATAACACACTTTCGAACACACATTGGAGAAAAGCCTTACAGTTGTGACCAGTGTGAACAGAGCTTTACAACTAAACATATTTTGCAAACTCATAAAAGAATCCATACAGGAGAAAAGCCTTACAGTTGTAACGTGTGTAAACAGAAGTTTACGCAAAAAGTAAGCGTAATTAAACACCTTTGGATCCACAATAGACCAAAGTAACATTGAATGTTAATTATGTCCAGCGAAATTCATTCAAAATTATGATCCAAAACTACTTTAGAATATTAACACTTAAAAATTTTGAAGGAATATCAGTTTTAATTTCTATTGATGTAAGCAAAAGTGGTTTCAAATTAAAATTGTTTTATTAAGTTGAAAAAATTTCAATCAAGAGACATCGCAATGTTCATATTCAAATGTAATTATCTTCGAATATTATAATTATATTAGGAAAAAGTAAAACTTTTGTCGATCTCGATATTTTATAGCACGTAATTTCAAAACAAAATTAATATTTTCGAATTTGCTGAAATTTTGAAATTTTAATTATCTGTTTGAACATACAAAACAGAGTTTATTTAGAAATTTGTTCAAAAGATTTGGTTACTATTGAATCTTATAATCATAACTTCATATCAATATTCCAATAATTTATGTATAATTAAAATATTCTTATGTAAAAGTTTTTTGAATAAAAAGTGGTTTTATCGATACTTGCGTGTATTAATTATAGTTATAGTTAATTTACTCGATCAGTAATTAGGACAGTGCATATTCTGCTGTAATTCATAATACGGGAAATCCTCGTATATTCGAACTTCACGTGCACGTCTAAAATTTGCCTCATTGTTTGACAGATAAACACGGTCGTGTTTTACTAATTTTTTGTTTATAACACACTTTTTACATCTGATACGAAAACATTTTGTGCAAAAAGTCAATTTAAATTTTTTGAGTTGCAATTTAAAAACATTTTAGACCTATAAATTCCCACTGTTGTCTGGTCTTCCTTCTTCTCGAAAACAGTGGCAGATACTATAGATACGCGTCAAGACCAGATATGAAAAGCTTAGTGGCAATAACACTCGATAATCGAATTTCCAATTTGTACAGTAAGCCACGTGATTTCAATTTAAAAATATTCTCCAGAACGGAGTTAGATTGACGATCCACGTGACTCGATTGTTTTCTGGAAAAATATTATGCACAGGAGCAAGACACTACTAAAATTGAGAACATGCAACCCGTCATTATGACGTCACAATAAGTTTTGCTCGTTTTTATTAATATACTAGCTGACCCGGTCACGCGTTGTTGTGGCTCAAAATGTATATATTATAAATGTGTTACACTTTTCCCGTGAAGGGAATTTCAAAAAATCCCTTTCTAGTGTATATTCTGTTGACGTCACCTATTAAAACGCAATTAAAAACGCAAAAAACCGCATGTAAAATAGTATAAATAGAAGCCCAGTTCTTTACGGTAAGCCTTAATCCTGTCCATCTCCCCCCGTAGGGAGAATTTCGACATGTATATTATATAAAAACACGTGCATATTCGAATGCAACGTTGTGTCAAAATTTCAAAGGAATCGGTAGGAACAAACAAACGTTGTATTTTATTTATATAGGTAGGTAGAAAATGATCTGCTTAGGTCCATTCTCACAGAAAAGCATAATGCCTCACAGAAAAGCAAACTTAGGTCGTCTGAAGTTAGCGCCAACTGTTGGACATAAAATATATAAATATATTTTTGAAAGGGGGGAAATGGTGATCTTCACATATGCCACAAACCTTCGCGGGAATGTATTAAACAACTTCCCAAAGTTTCATGGCAATCGGATAAATGGTGTGGTAATGCATAAAGAACAAACACACACAGACATACATTCGTTTTTATATATATAGATTAGCAGATGAACCCGGCGTTGCTAAGGCAAAAATTACGGATATTAGATTATAGCCGATCTTATCTGTTTTCATCGAATGCAAGAATTAGATCCCCCTGTTTCATGAGTGACGAGAATTTTTAGATGGATCTAAAAATATGTTCGATTTCCTGCAAAAACTCGCATTTAAAATAGTACGGGAGCCAATCTTATTACTAAAATTACTTTTGTATTTTTTTATACATTATAAAGTGGCAGCAAGCTTTAATTTTAGGGTACGGATGAGTTTTATAAAGAAAATTGTAAATGCTAATAACGGGTAAAATCCTGATTAAAGTTTGACCCTACTGGAGAGACGATACAAGACTCCTTTTTATCTTTCCATTTGGTCGACCTTTAACTATCGAAATTGAATAGCATGAATGCCAGAATCCACAAACCTTAAAAATTTCAGAGATTTTCTACAGAAAGTATTAAGCATCAAAACGAGTGAACAAAATAGTTTCTCTTACTAAAGCTTGCGCGTTTATCGTTGTTTATCTTATTATCAACGTCGAGAAACTCGTTATACGTTAAATAAAATGGAATTTAATACTCCTGTTTAAACTTTATTAAAGCAAGCAACACACAAAGGACGACAACAGAAGTGACAAAAATATTTAAGTCCGGGTTGTGTTTACCTATGTAGCTCAAAAAGAGGTTTTTTTAATATTGATGTCAGCAATATTAACATATATTGTTCAATCAAAGGCGGTATGCGTATCATATTTAATAAAAATACGAGATATATATACTGTATATTTATTTTTTCGGCTATAAATGTCTCATTTTAAAAAACATAAACAATATCTGAGTTAAAAACGAGAAAAATTCATACATTAAAAGAATTTCGAATGATTACAGCTGATTCTGCCCATGCTCCAGCCGAACTTACGCCTAGACGAGAACAAAGTGCTCGAAATGGCAGAAATATTTATTAAAGCAGTATAGTAGCATTAGAGCGATTGGCAGCGCAAGGACCGGTATGGAGCTGGTGGAACTGAGTTGAGTGCCATCTGTAAGCAGGCAAAGAAAACTGCTTCGGAAAAACACGTGCATCTTTGGGTTGGATTCGTATCGAAATGCGGTGCTTGTTTCCTTCGTGTGTTAATGAACCACAGTTCTTTGTTACACAAAACATCAAAAAAATAACTGTTGTGTGGTCAATTGTAGCGTTACCTATATTGCTATCTAAACCTAATAACTAAATAAGAGTAAAGAAATATAAAGATGCGAGATCTGGTCCTGTTATAAAACCTTAGTTGGCTCTATTTTAAATTTAGTTCTCTAATATAAAGTTTGGTAATTTCATTTTTATTTTTTATATTTCGTTTGTCTGACAGACATTATTAATTGGCATACGACACGATATTTGAATTTAAGAGATCTGTAAGAAGGGAGTAAGAATTATTTTGAGGAAATGAAGGTAAAAGTTTTCCCTGTTAATGCAATACTATCAGCTACTGCTGTGGTTCTTATTGGAGCTCCTTTAGGCCCTGCATACTGTATATGATTAGTTACAAATTTCATTATTTACTTTGCGATGGATATGTAGTTAACTTCTTATTCTACACCACCCTTTAAATTGCACAAAATTTAGAGTATAATAAATATCAGATTATTAATATTAATTCGTTATTTTTATTGTTAAACCTGTATGTATATATATATATGTATTACTTGTGATTAGTATAATTTGTATACTCTATCTGCTTGGTATTAATATGTATGTCTGAATATTATACCTGGTTAGTTATATATCTGTATATTATGTATGCCTGTCTACATATATATACTTATATTAAACCTGCGTAAACCTGAAATTTGTTTGTGAATATTTAATAAACAGCTAAATTTGCTCAAATTTTTGGGAACAAAGTTTTATTTTCGTGAAATTCTTTCTCATACACTAAATTCAGTGGTTAAGAGAAATTCAATAAATAATGACAGATACCGGTAGATTACAGTATATCTACTAGTTTCATTCTAACAAAAATATGCAAGATATTAAAATTTACTTGTTGCTGTCACTGGTAAATAATGTAAAAAGTTCTTTGAATTTAATGAATCATCCAACGCCTGATGCTGAAAATGTTTATTTAACAAACATTAACGCTTTCAACCCAATATGATGGGCATTTAATGTTAAAATACGTGCGAATTTCTGTCGCATCTGAAGATGGCCCATCATATTGGGTTGAAAATGTTAATGTTTGTTAAATAAACATTTCTCAGCTTCGGGTGTTGGATGATTCATTAAATATTTTAAAGAGTTGGGTATAATAGTTAGTTCTTTAAGTTACTTTCTTTCGGAGTTTCGGTAAATATTGTGTCAAAACCGCACTGCCTTCTAAGAATCATTACTCGTTCGCTCAGAAAAGAAGAAGCATGTGCCGCCTTTGTAGCCCCGATTCTGTTTTTCCAGTTCGCCGCTAGAGGCGCCTCAATCTAGTTTAGCCGTTTCTTCCATTAGCTCTATATCTATTTACATTGATATTATCTTTGTTTTGCTTATCTTTGTTCCGTTGTTACCTTGTCTAACGTCTCATTAGGAAACGGCTCTCTGGGGACCAGGCACAGTGATGAGAAAATTTCCCAGATTGCAAGATATTTATCTGCCAAAGATAAATTCGGCAATCTGAGAGATTTTTTAAAGTTTTTTTTCTATTTACTTTAACTAAACAAAATAACAAGTGTTGAAATTAGCTTGCTCTGGAGTCGACTGTTCAACAAAGAGATAGCCAGACGTTCGACTCTCCGGTTGAAACGAAACTTGACGAGCAAGTAGCCCTAAACACAAATAGTTCCTTGTCCAAGTTAACGGACCCGCTTCTAAAGCGTTCCCGAAAAACGCTGCCTCTGAAAATCGAGTGTTTAGCTTATAAGACTGGAAAGTTGTTACCCCTGTTTTCAGCACTACCATAGCCATGTAATAAGAAGCCAGGCGTTAAAGTTATGAGATGTCCAGTGAAATTTTAGTTTATATTTTTTTTTTACGTGTAACAAAATTATTTTATGATTTTGCCGTATCATCAACATTATTTTTATTTTTTTTAAATTAATTAAAGAAGACAGTCGTTCCGGAAAAAAATTCTAGACGATCACCATTTTTTATTCTTGTTCTAGAACAAACTTCTTAGATGACCAGACCTTCCTTTTTAGGCTACTTAGCCATCTAATGTTAAAACGTTCGTTAAAAACAAAGTTAGTCCAATTAAAATTTTTAAAAATTCTTAAAAATTGGAAATAGATGGCATTAAAAACAGTATGGTAAGTGAAAAAGTATGATAACTTTTTTATTTTTCGTCTCCGGTCCAAAAGTAGGGTACAGTTGAACTCGTCTCGGTCCCCTGAGTTCCAATATATAATCAAAGTCCTGAAATTCCATAGGGGGTAATCTATAGTACACCCCTATATTTCTTATTATTTTTAGATTAAAAAAGACTCAAGAATAATGGAATTTATCTTTTCTAATAAATAAAAGTGAAGAAACATCAGAATGAAGCCAGCTAAAATTACAGTGAAAGAATCTTCACGAGCAAGGTAAAAAAGAAACGAACTCGAAACCCCTTTGTGAGTAAACGCGATTTCCGGTTAAAATGCATCTAGAAAGTTCAAGATAACGGCGTTTTTGGTTGCGACGCTCCCGACGGCTACTGTTAGAAGCGAGACGCGATCACGTGACCCGTTCAGAAAGCTTAGCGCTGGCGACTGTAGAGGGCGTTTTTCGAAATCTGGCAATTTTTGTATGCAAATCGCTTCGTTCGTCGTAGATTTTTTCTTGCAATAAAATTATGCAAATCTTCGTTTCCTTTCGCATGGTCGTGGCGTATGCAAGACGTTTTTTTTCTTTTGGTTCTTTAGAATTTTCCTACTGCTGTTTTTACGGTATGTGCTTCTTTTTTTCCTTTCGTATCGAGGTTTATTCCTGACATTTTGCATTTTGTTTATTTCGTTTTTTCGAAATTTAGAAAGAAAGAAAGAAAAAATGAAGAGAATAATAATAATGTCGACCGAAGTGATATTTTCGGAAGAATTCTGGACTAGGTGTGATTCGCTAATGTTCTTCGAATTGCTTCGAAGCGAATTTAACGATTTGAGGATGGACGAGAGAATTCCGTCCGACGTGAAATTGGCCGCAACACGTCGAGGCCGTTTGTACCGTTTGTTCCCGTGCGTCTAAGTTGGTGTACCGTGCCGACAGGAATTCCGTGGCGATGAGATGCGTCTATTGTAAAAAGAACTCCTCCGCTTTCGAAGGTACTTTTAGGGGTAAGTGCGGACGCATTTCTTGGGGCAGAGTGTTTTCCTTCGTAAGGCTCTTGCTGTGCTTGGAATGCACGCTAAAGAACGCGGCCTTTGCGTGCTCTATCAGTAGTCACACGTCTGTCGATTGGGCAAACTACTTTCGTCTAGTAATAATGATAGCGGTAGAGAATGTTTCGTCGTTTAAAATAGGAGGACCCGGCAGAACCGTGAGAAATCGACGAGACCGTTATAGCCAGACGTAAATACGAAAAGGGTCGCAAACTGAAGGGTACGACATGGGTAGTCGGCGGAGTGTGTCGCGAGGATAACGCATGCTTTGTTTGCAAGGTCAACGACAAAAGCGAGGAGACGTTGAATTGGATAATTTCGAAATTCGTTAAATCTGGAAGCACGGTTTTTACGGATGAGTGGAAAGGTTATAATCACATAGACGACCTGGAAGGTGTAGAAATAGTTCCCAAGACGGTGAATCATTCGAAAAATTTCGTGGACCCTCAATCCGGCGTAGTACACACACAGAAGATAGAAAGGCTATGGGGAGTCTTAGAAAACAGAAAGCATTTGCCCAAACATTATACCGAGGATTTGTCGGATTCTTATCTGAATATGTTCATGTACAAGAAGAAGTTTAAATGGCACCAACTACGGCCCGGAAAACGATTCGAACTGTTTGCGAAACATTTAAGTTACATATATCCGGGATCGGGTAAGATCCCCGTATGGAAGGAACGGTTGTCTGTGCCCGCCGCCCCAGAACCCCGAAAGAAAAAGGAGGAAACGGAAACGAAGGGGAAGAAAAATACAAGTGGGAATGTAAAACGGACGAAGAAAAGAAAAGAATCGTCCCAAGCAGAATCGAAAACCGGTCAACACGTCGTCGTTGCCAAAAAAAAAGGAAAGAAAGTGACAGCCTTCGGAAACGTGAGTAAATTTTTTTTCGAAAACTTAGTAGTAGTAATAGTTTTTACATACAACATACATTTTTTTAGTTAGGTGTCGGCGCTTCTCCGAGATAGTCACGTCAGCGCCGGATCCAATAGATGCGAGGGCCGATTGAATTTTTTTTGCGGGGCCCCTCAAACTTTAAATAACAAAATTAATTAACTGTTAATTTACATATTGAAATATGTTGTTTTATTTTTAATAATAATATACCTAGATATTTATTTTTGTAACATGTATTATTTTTAAATATATAAATTTTGACGTGATGCGGGGCCCCTTCAAGCGCGGGGCCCGATATGCACCAATCGCCTCAAATCCGGCCCTGAGTCACGTGATCGCGTCTCGCTTCCAACAGTCTCCGTCGGGAGCGTCGGTAGTCGCAACCAAAAACGCCGCCATCTTGAAATACCTCGGTGCAAATTAACCCGATTTCCTTATTTTTTACATCCATAATTTTACTCTTTAGCCCTAACAATTAGACAAAGTCATGAAAGGAAAGTTTACTTAAACATTTGTAATGTAAAAATAAACGTTTCATTTCAATAGTCGAAATTCTATAGATTTTATATTCACTTAATTAACAATAAGAATATCGGCCCGTAATTCTCTTAGATATTTATATTTCATTTAGACTTAATCGAATTCATTTATTTTTATGTTTTAGTGTGATTAATCAATTTATATTTACCGTTTTAAAAGCTTTGACAATAAGAAAAGATATGTATTTTTGAAACCGTGTTTTCTTATATGTTGAGCATCAAACACAAGACCGTGTTATTTATTAAACACTTGGCACTTTTCCACTTCTATTAGTTGAGACGAGATTTTATTTCACTCGTTTCGGGCATTTCGCCCCTCTTCCGTCAACTAATAAAACCATATACAACATTTGCAAATAATATAACACACACCGATAGATACCACAAAAATTAATTTAAAACGTACCGTTAATTTTTTGAACTCAAGGCTGCGCGTGCACAGCACAATTTGGACCTCAAAGTTACAGCAACAAATGTACATGTTCTACGTACGGCTAATTAAATTGTGAAATTTCCTTTAAAATATGTAAACAGACAGGTTTATTTTATACATATCGGTATATTAAGCATACTCGGTATCTTACTTTTTAAATTCGAACGCAATAAATCTTTAATCTTCTTTTTTACTAACTTTTTTCTTTTCTTCATTGTTGTTTTATTTTGACATAAAGCAATAAACGTTTGGACCTGGTGTTAACTAAAAGACTCACTTTTCATCTAGCGCTAGCTCGTTATTACGCAGTTGTTTGTTGACCATTTGCATATTCTGCAGGAATATGCAAATGGTCAACAAACAACTGCGTAATAACGAGCTAGCGCTAGATGAAAAGTGAGTCTTTTAGTTAACACCAGGTCCAAACGTTTATTGCTTTATGTCAAGATAAAACAACAATGAAGAAAAGAAAAAAGTTAGTAAAAAAGAAGATTAAAGATTTATTGCGTTCGAATTTAAAAAGTAAGATACCGAGTATGCTTAATATACCGATATGTATAAAATAAACCTGTCTGTTTACATATTTTAAAGGAAATTTCACAATTTAATTAGCCGTACGTAGAACATGTACATTTGTTGCTGTAACTTTGAGGTCCAAATTGTGCTGTGCACGCGCAGCCTTGAGTTCAAAAAATTAACGGTACGTTTTAAATTAATTTTTGTGGTATCTATCGGTGTGTGTTATATTATTTGAAATGTTGTATACTGTTTTATTAGTTGACGGAAGAGGGGCGAAATGCCCGAAACGAGTGAAATAAAATCTCGTCTCAACTAATAGAAGTGAAAAAGTGCCAAGTGTTTAATAAATAACACGGTCTTGTGTTTGATGCTGAATAAGAAAAGAATCAGATGTCGTGTTACCCAACGTAATTCTTGCATAAACGGAGTTTGTTGTCAATTATATTTAAGGCTTATCACACACGGCAATCGAGTAAACAATTATTCACAATTGTAATAAATGTTATAATTAGTAAAGGGTAATAAATTGTTTTGAAATACTCGATTGCTGTGTTTGGTAAGCCCTAAAATAGAAACCGAAAATACGTCGAATAATAATGTAAGGGCAAGAAGCAGAGTTATTAATATTAAATTTATCGACAACATTCAAATCAAACAAATTTATTTCAATAGAAATAAGTTTAAATTAGATTAAGGTTGAAGCTAACGGCTTCGTTAGATCGTTACTTTGTATTGGATAATACAACGTTATGTGGCACGAAGAAAACATTTTTAAAAAGTTTGTAATAGAAGTGACACGATACGGCTATGTTCTTTAAAAGTTTATATTTTAAATTTAATAAAGTAACTTTAAAATACACAATTTGCAAACATATTTAAAACTGCAATGAAGAAAAAAAGATTAACCTCACGAGGTAACTGACGTCACTGCACCGCCAACTATATAACTATGATGCCGAATCGAAATCGATAAAACGTTTAATATTTAGTTAATATTTGCGCAAAATATGTATCAGCTTATAATCAACTCGTGTTTATGAATATAAAAAATAATAAATTCGTTTAGAAAATAATTTATGTATTAATCTATAAGTTTTATTTGTAGAAGTTACCTTTAGCTTAGATTAAGCCTATACTGTAATTTTATATACAATGTATAAGGGATATTATCTGAAAGTCACTTGTTATTAGTGACGTTCTTCTCTTCACTTTGAATCTCGTGTAGTTCTGACCTTCTTAACAGTTTGGGGTCATCGTTAGGCAAGGACCTAAATTTAGACAAGTTCGACAAAGTCGAACATGGGGAAAGAGGGGGTTGAACTTTATTGGATGTTCGTTTTATTTCATTAAATTTTATTCAGTTTATGCATTTTCTATTATTCATACACAGATAAAAGTTTTGCAAGAATTTGAGTTTTGTTGGACGTTCAAAGAAAGAAGGGGTACGAAAACTTGGACAAACTGGAACAAAGAGAAAAAGGAAATAACAAATTGAAAGAAAATGAGAACGTAATTTGTGCGCACACCCTTTTATGAAGTTCAGCCCGGGCCGCATGTACCAAGAGGAACAAGCGGGGCCTGACTATAAAACTTCACTTTAAGCAAACAACTATATAAAAACGGCCCAGTTATGATTGCGAATGAAAGTACTTATTTTTAAATAATAAATCTATGATATAAAAATAAGAGGCTTTGAGAAATTTGTTTGGTGTTCTGAGGTCTCGCATCTAGTATCATTAGCGTAATGGAAAAGATTGATTTCGTGCCGTCAAAAATCTATTCCATAAACCGCATTCGAATACTAAGATTGCTTCACAGATTACGCTCCTTGGGGATTGCGCCTTTAATAACAATTTTAGGCAATTCTACGTAACAATGGTAATGGAACACATCACCTTAATTTTAATTTAAAATTTAGTTACACCAAAAGATTGAATATTTCAATATCTTGTTGACTTTTCATTCCAGCACAGCGTTCAATCTGTTTGGCAGTGATCGTCTATAAATAAGTTTTCTGTGGCAATTTTCTGATCATAGTTGTTCCAACGTGCTTTTCACTTCATTTTTGTTAGTAATTTTAAGTCTCCGAATTTTTCGACTTAATTCATTCTAAAAATATTCGATTACATTTAAGATCAAAGTCTGTCGGTTACTGAATTATTTTTTGGCAAATTTACCGCAGCCACTTTATAAGATTGTGTTTTGGATCATTATCATGAATAAAATGGAAGATATTCAAGTCCATAGTTTTCCAGCGGAAGTTTTTGCATTCTGTTTTGAAATACTGTAGACCCCCTATAACACAATAGATACGTTCCGTGTTATATGAATCCGTGTTGTACGAGTCACTTAAATACATAAGCCAATCACAGTCCGGCACGTGTGCAATTTAGGGGCTACAACTGTTTAAAAGATTTTCTTCCATAAAATTAATCGATTTTAGACTAATTTGACCCAATTTTTCCAACTCACGTATAACTTTTTGTGAATAATCAATATAAACTATAGTATAAACAAAAAATTGTAGAATTACTTACGGAGTGTGCACCGTTTGACAACACCATTGCTTAAGCTTGTTTTCGTCGCGGAGCGGCTCATTGAACGGCGGGCGCGTGTTTCCCGATAAGTTATTTTCCTGCGAAAAATACGTCGAACTTTGGAAACATAATCGATATAAATATAATTTTTATGGCCGTTAATCAATAAATAGACTTTTAGTAGGTCCGCTGCTCATTTAAACTCAACGGTTTGTACAATATTTGCTATTGGTCCAGATTCGACCAATGTTGTCGCGACACGAGTCGGCGATGACGTTTTAACGTGTTATACGAACACGACTGCGTTTTTTTCGCCGTGTTATACGAATCCGTGTTATAGGGGAATCTACTGTATATCCACATTCACCGTACATATTTCATCAGTAACCACACCCTTTCCATCTCCATAGACTACCATTTATACCCAAACAATAACGCTTTCTTCTCCATGTTTAAGGAAAATCTTGTGACAAATTTAACATTTTTGTCTCGTTGGTCGAACTATGACTAGAATAAATTGACAGTTCGATCAACAGAGCCAAAAATGTTAAATTTGCAGTCGACTGAAAATATTACAAGCTTGAACTAGTCATAATGTTTTTTTCTCTGTTTCATATTATAGGTAGTTAGTCAATGTAAACGTCTACAATAGCAATTCCAATTTAGACTTATTTTTGCATTATGTATAGATATTTTACGTATAGACATCAGTTTAAAAGAATTTTTATAAAATTCACGAATTACACTTTATCATAACAAATTATTAGTGTTTTAGTAAATGTGTACATTGTTTATCTGTAAATATCATGTGATTTAAAGATAGAATTTATATATATTTTGAATGATTTAGCCTAAAGAATAGAAATTTAAGTCACTCTACAACATCCTTTGAATATAAATTTGTCTGATATTTAATTAAAATCGTTGTATTTTTCTATTCAGATACTTTTCACCCTGAAAATACAACAAACAAACTAAACAGGAAACGAACGAAATTCAGTCTTGCGGGAATGAAATCCACGATTCACTCTTCAGAATTTGTAATTCACACGTTCCAACGTTGTGAGTTTCTCTTATCGAGGAGTTATTAGGAAAGTATACTTTACATAAGCCTTTAAAAAATACAATAGTTTTTAACGTCTAAATCTAGCATATTATACAATTTTTTATTTAATAATAGAAATCAATAAGAATATGAATAATACATTCTAATATTAAAAGTCACGTATAATTAAATTTTATGCCGTTTTTTATTTCATGAATGTTGTTATTACTTTCAGTTCTTTGGACGAAACACAGTTTAAAAGAAAATATTTTCCAAGTGTATAGAAGAAAGTGTATATTAGTTATATTGCATTACTTACATCAATGCTGTTCATTTAAAAAGAAGCAAAGGATCTGCTGCAAGGATATAAAAAGAATATTCACAAAGACATAAATACACTTTTAAAATGTTTTATAGAAATTGTTTACTTTAATATGTCGTCCCTGATTAGCTGTTGTTAAAAATATTAGTAACATAATATATTTTTATATACGAACATTATTATCTCTGAAATTAATTTTGTGTGTTTTGATACAGAAATCTCTTTAAATAATAATTTTTATATTTAAATTAAATATTATTATTGATTTAATTATTGTTCTTATTTAAGAAAGTTTTTATTATATATCGATAAAATATTTTTTAAAGCAATTTTATTAATTGCAGGACAAAGGAACCAAAAGAAGTTTTTATGTAATCACTGTAAGAAGAATTTCAAAACTAAACAACATTTGAAAACTCATGAAAGAATCCACACTGGAGAAAAGCCTTACAGGTGCGACGAGTGTGAACAGAGCTTTACAACGAAACAAAGTTTGCAAACTCATAAAAGAATCCATACAGGAGAAAAGCCTTATACTTGTGACGAGTGTAAACAGCAGTTTACACAAAAAGCGCACTTAATTAGACACTTTCGGACACACACTGGAGAAAAGCCTTATAGTTGTGACGAGTGTAAACAGAAGTTTACACATAAAACTAGCTTAATAACACACCTTCGGATTCACACTGGAGAAAAGCCTTACAGTTGCGACGAGTGTAAACAGAAGTTTACGCAAAAAACAAGCTTAATAACACACCTCCGAACACACACTGGAGAAAAGGCTTATAGTTGTGACGAGTGTCAACAGAAGTTTACAACTAAACAAAGTTTGCAAATGCATGAAAGAATCCATACAGGAGAAAAGCCTTACAGTTGTGATGAATGTAAACAAAAGTTTGCACGAAAGGCAAATTTAATTCTGCACCTTCGGATCCACACTGGAGAGAAACCTTTCACATGTAACGAGTGTAAACAAAAATTTACACAAAAGGCGCACTTATTTAGACACCTTCGAACCCACACTGGAGAAAAGCCTTACAGTTGCGACGAGTGTAAACAGAAATTTACACAAAAGGGAAGCTTAATTAAACATATTCGGGTCCATCACTAAAGAAAAGCCTTACACTTGTGACTAGTGTAAACAGAAGTTCACAAAAAAGGCAAATTTAAAAACTTTCGGATTCACAACAGACGAAAGTAATATAAATGTTAATTATTTCTAGCGAAATTTTAATAAAAGAGAATTATAATTTATAATTTTCTTATTTTTAGTCAATTTTTAAAAGTAAAAACAAAGAATTAGTAAAACAAAGGAAGAGGAATTTTTCTATATTTTTATTTTAACCATGAAAATGTATTAAATGAAAATATTTTATTAGCAAAAAATACATTTCCTCCAGTTATTTTGTTATAAAAATTATCTGATGTCTACAATCATGCCAAGTTAGGTTGGAAATAATTTAATTGTAAAACTTTTAAATATCATCTAAAATTATATCGATATGTAGATATATTATTATTGGCAAATTTATTTCAAAATTTTAGATTATTAAGTTTAAAACATTATAATTTAGGTCCAGTGTATTTTGTAACTAAACCTGATTGAACATGAAATTGTGTATTAAAAACAACAAATAAAAATTATTTAGTTATATTGACAAATGCTTATTTATAGAAAAAAAGAATAAGTTTAGCTGGGAAACTATTTGCAAAAGTCAATAACTTATTATTACAGGAGACTTATGATAAATCCCAACTAATTATCTCATTTCAATAGATGCTAATACAGTGTAACTTCTATTGTTATGTAATGAGTCCGTATTTACCTATAAGTAATTTTAGATGTTCAAAAGTATTTGAAGTAGACATTTTAAACATTCTAAATATATCTGATGATAACAGTATAGGATATATTTTAAAAGTTAATATAAAATATCTTGAAAATATCCATTATATTTTATTCAATAATCAAAAAAGACCAGAAGCAACTAATGATTTTGATAAATCTTTTTTGTAAAAACATATCAAAATGTGAAAAAAATATTTAAGTTTAAAAGCTGATTAGTGTGATAAATATTTACTTAAACCAATATTAGAAAATTTTCATATTAATAATAATTTTACTATTTTTAAAATGAAAAAGACTAATGTGTGTTTGGATAAACCAATTTACATTAATTTTACAGTTCTAGAATTACATAAATTACATAGAAATATATATAAATAATACTATAGAATATTTTTTAAAAATATGGTAATTTATTATATACAAGAAAAATACCAAAAAAAAAAAACAAACATATTTTTTAAAAATTACAATATATCCAACAGTATTTGAGACAGCCGAGAAGATACTTAAGCCATTTAATATTTCGTTAGCCCCGGCATTCGATAACAATAGAAAAGGTAATTAAAAAACCAGAGATCCAATTATAGAAAATAATAATATAACTCCTGAATAGCGGCCAGTTTTCCATGGAAGGTTCTACTGGATGGCATACTTTCTTAGCAGATCAGCCACATGTTGCGCTGGCTTACTCCGCCAATCTAAACCAATCATTCTCATTTCTCATTTATTATCCTCGATATTAAAGATTGTAGCCATTAACTATCAAGCAATGGCGCATCGCATGAAGAATTAAATCCAATAAAAATAGACGCTGAACATCTCTCTAATAAAGATATAACTCAGGATTGATGACTGACCAGCTCGTTGGATTAAATTATGTATTTTTTATAATTGGTTAGTTTTAGTTAGTGTTTAGTGAATAATTCTCCGAAAATGATGTGATGAGTTTTTAAATTTTAGTCATTGTAGGTACTAAAAGCCAGCAACGAAATGCTTAACTTTTCCGGCAACATTTGGTGACACCGTCTGTTATTTTAATTTAAAATATAAAAAGTTATTTTTAATATTATAAAATGGCAAAAAGCTTGATTTTGAGGGTAGATTTTATAAAGATTTATATATGTTAATAAGGAGTAAAGTCTTCATTAAGTCAGATCCTACTCGAGATATGACACGTTTCCTTTATCTCCTTACTCCGTCGACGTTTAATTACCAAAATTTAATAGCATCAATCATCCTAATACACAAACCTTGCAAATTTCAGAAATTTTTTAGAAAGCATAAAAATTATTAAGCTTCAGAGAGGTGAAGAAAATCGCGCCCCCCTCGTACACACGGATTCACATACTAACATGCATACGTACAGAAAAAAACTTACAATTTTTTTTTATTTTTTGGTATTTTGAAGTCTGCTGAGTCCAAAAATGTATAAATCTGGGAAGAATCGTTTTTTGACTGATCACCATACTTTTCCTGTGTTAAACATAACAGAGCCTAAAAAGTTAAAAAAAAAGAAAATAAAATAAATAATAAGGAATTTATGTATAATTTTTCAATAATTACAACAATTTACAAAACAATATCGTAAGACATAACAATTGTTACGTTTTCACTTGTTTTGACTTCGTACAACATTAAACAATGAATGAAATTAAATTCAAATTAAACTGTAGAGTTCAGATGGAAAGGTAATAATTTCATCCGCGTATTTTATCACTTCCAGTAAATTATTTGAATCGATGGTGATAATACTTACAGACAGTGAATTCTATTATTTCTTTTCCTGTTAGCCTACAATTGAAATAATTTATCAAGTGGTAAATTAAGTTTTTGCATTAGAAACTATAAACTGTTTTACACATTCATATGGGTCGCTCAGACTCACAATTCGAACGATCGCGTTGTGGAAGACGAAGATTGACAATTAAAATGACAACCCCGAAAAATTCCTGTTATGTGTTTGACAGCAGGGATTCGGCCCCGGGTCACACCGAGCCATACTCTAAAATCGTAACCGCAACTAGGGCATTGGCAGTCTTTATTGGGCTGCAATTTCAAAAACTTGTAAACCTATAAATTTCCACTGCCTGTTCGACTGTACGTCCTTAATCTCGAGAGCGGAATTACATAAATGAAAGTCGATACCAGATATGGAAAGCTTACGGGCAGAAGGCCTTGATTAACTACTATATACGTTATAGTTAATCAAGGATAGTTATAACTATATAAATATTTACATAGTTGACCGGCATGACTCGGTTGTTACCAGCAAAAGTGTGATGTATAGTACAAGTTATTATTTTTATGAAGTTATTATTTCAATTCAGTGTTGCAATGTGGTGTTCTTCCTATCACATCAATCAGGTTTATGATATCAAGAAGAATAGAATTGACATTTTTAGTAATGCAAAAGAAGTGTATTTATTATTCCAGTAATAGTTAAAGTAATATCTTTGAGAAATTTTTGTAATAATTGCATCTTATCGGTTATTAATAAGCAAAATATATTCAATATTTACGAAATTTGCAAGCACGGTTGCCGATAACAATATTGGATAAGAATGTTGGAAATTGTTCGACGAGAAATGTATGGAAGTGTTTGAAAAATCAAATTGTAGTAAGTGTAATAAACAAACAATAAACACTCTCGTATCTCGTCTCATATATAAATTGATGTATGAATAGATGTGAATAGATGTGTTTATTACTGAGCCTGTAATAAAAGTATAGAAGCCAACGAATCTGCGAACAATTATGAAACCATATCTACCGAAAATCGGATTTCTAGCAATACTACCGGAATGCTTCCAACGTTATGTTTTACCACTTGTAAAAGGATGAGTATTGACAGACGAAAAAATTCGATAATAAGAGAATCATCGTCATCCACGTCTACATCTAATCTTCGTGATATTATTTGCAGAAGTAGGTAGAGAAGAGAGAGGAAATATCAATACATATTACGAAAACTTGTTTTATTAAATGAATCGAAGTTCTGTGAAAACTGATGAAGATATTCTTGTTACTAGTAATACACGATTTATATGTGTAATATTTTCAAAGGCACGATTGCTTTGTTTCTGAAATTTTTCCTATAAGACATTCCAGAGAAGAAAATATTTCTGTTTTCGTAGATTAGTTTCAAATACACAAAAACCATCTATTAGAACATTTTCATGTGATGGCGAGGGATAGTCAAAATGCTCCTCACCTACATATTTAGGTAAATTTACATTTTATTAATTTAATGCTGGGATTGATAAGTATATTTTTATAAAACACAATATACGAGTGAAGAAGGACAGCCATTATTATTACTCTTTAAAAGAATAGGATAAAACCACAGACGACAACAATGTAAATAAACAGAACAATAAAAATTTTTATTTTGAAGAAATTCTTTAATTTTAATACAGGGAATACATAATGAAATATATTACAGTGGGTGATCGGTTAACGAACGCTTTCGCGAAAGATTTTTATGTTCGGACAACGAACACCTCACGACAAACACAACGTAAAATAATGAATACCGATTGGTCTTCCCTTGTCTTCAGGTGACAATTCGAAACTTTTCGAGCGCGGGAGACGTCTACATCGACGCTCAACCCGGTATATACTGATCGGATAGTATTCCTCCGAACTTTGAAACCCTCTCTTGTAATTCCAGTTTTTTATATTTCTCACAAACAATTCTTTCAAAGTGCTGTATTTGCGAGACTGTCGGGCGAGTACTCGTTAAGTTTTGCATCGGTTTTTATAATAGCAAAGGTAGAGAGTGAGCAGACGATGTCTGATGTTGCTGGGTAGTATGGCTCGAACAGGTCTACAGTAGGCCGTAATTCAGTCTTATTTAAGAAATGTACTGTATAATCGAAAAGACTCAAGCAGCTAAAGGAATCACAAAAATCACATCTGAAATAAAGAATATTGGAGAGCTCATAATAAAGCCTGAACCTAATCTGACGACAGATAAACGCCAAAAACTCTTGAATGAAGATCACCAAGAAACTCTTCGAGAATTGTTTTCTTCTGAAAACGAAGATTAATGCCGATATCTGCTATTAAACATCTTTCGAAAAAGCGGGAGGATATCAGAACAACGGTCTCAGAATGGCATCCAAACAGGTTGAGGTTAATAGGCTTAGGGATCTCTACAATTACAATGCTATTAATTACATCTGAAAAATCCTGAAGAAGAGAGAAAAGCAATCGATATTAGACAGATTCTTAAACTTTACAAACGGAAAAAACATGACTAAAAAAATGCAAGACTGTGTATATTTAAATGTATTTTTATTATTACATATAAATAAACGTAGTAAGAAAGCATACATTTTTTATTTTTTGGAATCTCCAGAACGAGTTAATGCAATGCTATCAGCTACTGCTGCGGTTGTTATTGAAGCTCCTTTAGGCCCTGCATACTGTATTTGATTAGTTACAAATTTCATTATTTCCATGCGATGGATATGTAGTTAACTTCTTATTCTACACCACTCTTTAAATTGTACAAAATTAAGAGTATAATAAATATCAGAATATTAATATTGATTAGTCTTTTTTATTGTTATACCTGTATATATATATATATATATATATGGGTATGTATTATATGTGATTAGTATAATCTGCATACTCTATCTGCTTAGTATTTATATGTATGTCTGTATATTATACCTAGTTAGTTATATATCTGTATATTATGTATGCCTATATATATATCTTATATATAAAATTCTCGTGTCACAATGTTAGTTACCTTACTCCTCCGAAACGGCTTTACCGATTTTTACCAAATTTTATATGCATATTCAGTAGGTCTGAGAATCGGCTACTATCTATTTTCCATACCCCTAAGTGATAAGGGTTGTTCACCCTTACCATTTTTTTTTTAATTTTTGGACAAAATTTTTTGTTTTTATTTTTCTATAATGTGGCATTAAAAAATACATACAACCCTAAATTTTTACCCTTTTATCACCAACCCCTATTTTTTAATAGCCATTTTAGTAATTTAATCATTTTTCATCCCGCTTGATAACTGATTAATTATCGTCTTTTTTGTAAATGTTTTTCACTCTATTTCGATTAAAATTTCCCTGAGCTTATGGCAAATCTAAAATTTTTTTATAAAAATAAACATTTATTTTTATTATTAAAGTTTATTCCTGATATATACTAAGTGTTACCAATGTTAGATTTTTAAAATTTTCCGCGCTTTTACTGGTGAGTGATACTCATTTGCCAGACTATACCGGTGTCACTTCCCAGTAAACAGCACGGAGTAGGGATGAGACCGAAGCCGGTTTCCTGTTTCTCTCACACAATAAGACTTCCCTCACTCCCTACACAGTTTTCGGCCATCATTATTGTTTATGCATCGAGTGTAGTAGTAACGTTTACAATTATCATTTTGCTATCTCAGTGTAACTCTCATATTAACTATTAATTATTCCTATTTTATTGAAATTACTAGAAATTACCTAGAAATAATTTATATGGCAAAACAACGTTTGCCGGGTCAGCTAGTCTTATATATAAAATTGTCGTGTCACAATTTTTGTTACCGTACTCCTCCGAAACGGCTCTACCGATTTCTACCAAATTTCATATGCATATTCAGTAAGTCTGAGAATCGGCTACTATCTATTTTTCATACCCCTACACAATTTCCTTCCTTTCAAAAATATATTTATATATGGATTAAGGCTTTTATGTTTAACAGATGGCGCTACCTTCCGACGACCTAAGTTTGCTTTTCTGTCAGGCATTATGCTTTTCTGTGAGAATGGACTGAAGCAGATCATTTTCTATCTTCTATCTATATAAATAAAATATAACGTTCGTTTGTTCCTACCGATTCCTTTGAAATTTTGACACAACGTTGCATTCGAATACGCACGTGTTTTTATATAATATACATGTCGAAATTCTCCCCAGTGGGAGGAGATGGACGGGATTAAGGCTAACCGTGAAGAACTCGGCTTCTATTATACTATTTTACATGCGGCTTTTTGCGTTATTAATTGCGTTTTAATAAGTTACGTCAACTGAATATCCACTAAAAAAAGATTTTTCGATATTCCCCAGCGGGAAAAGTGACGGGATTAAGGCTTACTGTGAAGAACTCGGCTTTTATTATACTATTTTAGATGCGTTTTTGATTGCGTTTTAATAGGGTACGTCAAGAGAATGTACACTGATAAAAGATTTTTTGAAATTCCCCTCACGGGGAAAGTGTTATACATTTATAATAGATACATTTTGAGCCACAACAACGTGTGGCCGTGTCAGCTAGTATATATATACATATATATATATATATATATAAATATTAAACCTGTAATTTGCCTGCGAATATTTAATAAACAGCTAAATTTGCTCAAATTTTTTGGGAACAAAGTTTTATTTTCGTGAAATTCTTTCTCGTACACTAAACGTGGTTAAGAGAAATTCAATAAATAATAGCAGATACCGGTACATTACAGTATATCTATTAGTTTCATTCTAACAAAAATATGCAAGACATTAAAATTTACTTGTTGCAATCACTGGTAAATAATGTAAAAAGTTCTTTAAATTTAATGAATCATCCAACGCCTGATGCTGAGAAATGTTTATTTAACAAACATTAACGCTTTCAACCCAATATGACGGACATTTAATGTTAAAATACGTGCGAATTTCTGTCGCATATGAAGATGGCCGATCATATAGGGTTGAAAACGTTAATGTTTGTTAAATAAACATGTCTCAGCTTCAGGTGTTGGATGGTTCATTAAGTATTTTAAAAAGTTGGGTATAATAGTTAGTTCTTTAAGTTACTTTCTTTCGGAGTTTCGGTAAATATTGCGTCAAAACCGCACTGCCTTCTAACAATCATTACTCGTTCGCTCCGAAAAGGAAAAGCACGTGCCGCCTTTGTAGCCCCGATTCTGTTTCCTCAGTTCGCTGCTAGAGGCGCCTCAATCTAGTTCCGCCGTTTCTCCCACTAGCTCTATATCTATTGACATTGGTATTATCTTTGTTTTGCTTATCTTTGTTCCGTTGTTACCTTGTCTAACGTCTCATTAGGAAACGGCTCTCTGGGGACCGGGCACAGTGATGAGAAAATTTCCCAAATTGCAAAATATTTCTCTGCCAAGAATAAATTCGGCAATCTGAGAAATTTTTTAAAGTTTTTTTTTCCTATTTAATTCAACTAAACAAAATAACAAGTGTTGAAATTAGCTTGCTCTAAAGTCGACTGTTCAACAAAGAGATAGCCAGACGTTCGATTCTCCGGTTGGAACGAAACTTGACGAGCAAATAGCCCTAAACACAAATAGTTTCTCATCCAAATTAACGGACCCACTTCTAAAGCGTTCCCGAAAAACGCTCCTCTGAAAATTGAGTGTTTAGCTTATAAGACTGGAAGTTGTTACCCCTGTCTTCAGCACTACCATAGCCATATGAATAAGAAGCCAGGCGTTAAAGTTATGAGATGTCCAGTGAAATTTTAGTTTATATTTTTTTTTACGTGTAACAAAATTATTTTATTATTTTGCCGTATCATTAACATTAATTTTATTTTTTAAAATTAATTAAAAAAGACAGTCGTTCCGGAAAAAAATTCTAGACGATCACCATTTTTTATTCTTGTTCTAGAACAAACTTCTTAGATGACCAGACCTTCCTTTTTAGGCTACTTAGCCATCTAATGTTAAAACGTTCGTTAAAAACAAAGTTAGTCAAATTAAAATTTTTAAAAATTCTTAAAAATTGAAAATGGATGGCATTAAAAAAGTATGGTAAGTGAAAAAGTATGATAACTTTTTTTATTTTTCGTCTCCGGTCCAAAAATAGGGTACTGTTGAACTCGTCTCGGTTCCCTGAGTTCCAATATATAATCAAAGTCCTGAAATTCCATAGGGGGTAATCTATAGTACACCCCTATTTTTCTTATTATTTTTAGATTAAAAAAAACTCAAGAATAATGGAATTTATCTTTTCTAATAAATAAAAGTGAAGAAACTTCAGAATGAAGCCAGCTAAAATTACAGTGAAAGAATCTCCGCGAGCAAGATAAAAAAGGAACGAACTCGAAACCCCTTTTGTAAGTAAAAGCGATTTCCGGTTAAAATGCATCTAGGTTGTCCAAGATAGAGGCGTTTCCGGTTGCGACGCCGACGCTCCCGACGGCGACTGTTGGAAGCGAGACGCGATCACGTGACCCGTTCGGAAAGCTTAGCGCTGGCGACTGTAGAGGGCGTTTTTCGAAATCTGGCAATTTTTGTATGCAAATCGCTTCGTTCGTCGTAGATTTTTTCTTGCGGTAAAATTATGCAAATCTTCGTTTTCGTTCGCATGGTCGTGGCGTATGCAAGACGTTTTTTTTTTCTTTTGGTTCTTTAGAATTTTCCTACTGCTGTTTTTACGGTATGTGCCTCTTTTTTCCTTTCGTATCGAGATTTATTCCTGACATTTTGCATTTTGTTTATTTCGTTTTTTCGAAATTTAGAAAGAAAGAAAAAAAAAATGAAGAGAATAATAATAATGTCGACCGAAGTGATATTTTCGGAAGAATTCTGGACTAGGTGTGATTCGCTAATGTTCTTCGAATTGCTTGGAAGCGAATTTAACGATTTGAGGATGGACGAGAGAATTCCGTCCGACGTGAAATTGGCCGCAACATGTCGAGGCCGTTTGTACCGTTTGTTCCCGTGCGTCTAAGTTGGTGTACCGTGCCGACAGGAATTCCGTGGCGATGAGATGCGCCTATTGTAAAAAGAACTCCTCCGCTTTCGAAGGTATTTTTAGGGGTAAGTGCGGACGCATTTCCTTAGGCAAAGTGTTTTCCTTCGTAAGGCATTTGCTGTGCTTGGAATGCACGCTAAAGAACGCGGCCTTTGCGTGCTCTATCAGTAGTCACACGTCTGTCGATTGGGCAAACTACTTTCGTCTAGTAATGATGATAGCGGTAAAGAATGTTTCGTCGTTTAAAATAGGAGGACCCGGCAGAACCGTGAAAATGGACGAGACCGTGATAGCCAGACGTAAATACGAAAAGGGTCGCAAACTGAATGGTACGACATGGGTAGTCGGCGGAGTGTGTCGCGAGGATAACGCATGCTTTGTTTGCAAGGTCAACGACAGGAGCGAGGAGACGTTGAATTGGATAATTTCGAAATTCGTTAAATCTGGAAGCACGGTTTTTACGGATGAGTGGAAAGGTTATAATCACATAGACGACCTGGAAGGTGTAGAAATAGTTCACAAGACGGTGAATCATTCGAAAAATTTCGTGGACCCTCAAACCGGCGTAGTACACACTCAGAAGATAGAAAGGCTATGGGGAGTCTTAAAAAACAGAAAGCATTTGCCCAAACATTATACCGAGGATTTGTCGGATTCTTATCTGTACATGTTCATGTACAAGAAGTTGTTTAAATGGCACAACTACGGCCCGGAAAACGATTCGAACTGTTTGCGAAACATTTAAGTTACATATATCCGGGATCGGGTAAGATTCCCGTTCTGAAAGTCCCAACCGCGTCATTCGGACCTAGAATTGTGCCCCCAGAACCCCGAAAGAAAAAGGAGGAAACGGAAACGAAGAGGAAGAAAAATACAAGTGGGAATGTAAAACGGACGAAGAAAAAAATCGTCCCAAGCCGAATCGAAAACCGGTCACCACGCTGTCGTTGCCAAAAAAAGAAAAGAAAATGATAGCCTTCGGAAACGTAAGTAAAGTTTTTTTTTCGTAAACGTCGTAGTAGTAGTAGTTTTTACAGACAACATACATTTTTTTAGTTAGGCGTCGGCGCTTTTCCGAGGTAATCAAGTGATCGCGTCTCGCTTCCAACAGTCGCCGTTGGGAACGTCGGCAGTCGCAACCGGAAACGCCGCCATCTTTGAATACCTCGGTGCAAATTAACCCGATTTCCTTATTTTTTACATCCATAATTTTACTCTTTAGCTCTAATAATTAGACAAAGTCATGAAAGGAAAGTTTACTTAAATATTTGAATGTAGAAATAAACGTTTCATTTCAATAGTCGAAATTCTATAGATTTATATTCACTTAATTAACAATAAGAATATCGGCCCGTAATTCTCTTAGATATTTATTGGCAAGCGCCTAATCTGACAGAGGGCGCTCAAGATGGCTGCCGAAACAGGTAAGGAAGCGACCATGTGTTTGTTTAATGCCTGAGCCGATTGAGTTTCCATCGGTGACAACTACTGCGATGACCAAATGGAGAACAAATCATTAAATTTATAAAGTAAATAATTAATAAAAAGTACATTGCCGACGTTATTTATATTTAATAAATGTATAGTCGTATTTATATTTTTATATATTTATTAAATACATTGAATTTATGTCAAATTCTAGACTGTATCGATGACAGGAAACGTCTTGTAGAAGGTGAAGCCGTTTTAGATGCTGGACACGTCGTATTTTGTGGATTAAACTCTAACAACAACACTGAAAGTTCATGTTGTTGCTTCAGTGTTGCAATCTCAGATATTGTCGTTTTAACACATCTCAATTACGGGGAGAATGCACGTGCAAAGCGGGGCTGTCTGGTTTTCGTAAACATGTGATAGCTGAGCATAATACTAAAATGAAAACAAAACGTAAATTAACTTATATTTTCAATTAAGAATATTTTTAAAAATTTGACTGGAAAGTTATCTCGACATACGTATATGAAGATAGAAAATTTACCTATTTTCTTTCCGATCTGCGTACAAAAACAATTTTTCGACAGGCATGTCCATTTAGAAAAAAAAAAAAAAAAAAAAAAAAAAATTAGACATTTTTTTCTTTTTATGTGGACGGCTTCAGATTTTCAAGAGAATAATTTTCAAACTTGAATAGGAATATTATCGCTCCGTCATGACTACATAAGAATTATTATTTAAAAATAAAATAAAAGACTAATGTGTGTAGAATTAAAACACTTCTCACCTGTTAACGCATAACAGGTGAGAAGTGTTAAAATGTTTTAAGCAGTATACACCATGTTCTAATATAAAAACATAACTATTATGATAAATATGACTATTTTCAGTGTTGTTGTTAGAGTTTAATCCACAAAATACGATGTGTCCAGCATCCAAAACGGTTTCACCTTCAACAAGACAACGTTTCCTGTCGGCTTCTTACCTGTTTCGGCAGCCATTTTGATCGCCTTCTGTCGGATTTGGCGCTTGCCAATATTTCATTTAGACTTAATCGAATTCATTTATTTTTATGTTTTAGTGTGATTAATCAATTTATATTTAACGTTTTAAAAGCTTTGACAATAAGAAAAGAATCAGATGTCGTGTTACCCAACGTAATTCTTGCATAAACGGAGTTTGTTGTCAATTATATTTAAGGCTTATCACACACTGCAATCGAGTAAACAATTATTCACAATTGTAATAAATGTTATAATTAGTAAAGGGTAATAAATTGTTTTGAAATACTCGATTGCTGTGTTTGGTAAACCCTAAAATATAAACCGAAAATACGTCGAATAATAATGTAAGGGCAAGAAGCAGAGTTATTAATATTAAATTTATCGACAACATTCAAATCAAATAAATTTATTTGAATAGAAATAAGCTGAAATTAGATTAAGGTTGAAGCGAACGGCTTCGTTAGATCGTTACTTTCTATTGGATAATACAACGTTACGTGGCACGAAGAAAACATTTTTAAAAAAGTTTGTAATAAAAGTGACACGATGCGGCTATGTTCTTTAAAACTTTATATTTTAAATTTAATAAAATAACTTTAAAATACACAATTTGCAAACATATTTAAAACTGCAATGAAAAGAAACATTATCCTTCTGTGGTAACAGATGTCACTGCAACACCAACTATATAACTATGATGCCGACTCGATATCGATAAAACGTTTAATATTTAGTTAATATTTGCGCAAAATATGTATCAGCTTATAATCAACTCGTGTTTATGAATATAAAAAATAATAAATTCGTTTAGAGAATAATATATGTATTAATCTATCAGTTTTATTTGTAGACATTACCTTTAGCTTAGATTATTTAGACCATACTGTAGTTTTATATACAATGTATAAAGGTTATATAAAAGTCACCTGTTATTAGTGACGTTCTCCTCTTCTCTTTGAATATCGTGTACTTTTGACCTTGTTAACAGTTTGGGGTTATCGTTAGGCACGGACCTAAATGTAGACAAGTCCGACAAAGTCGAACGTGGGGAAAGAGGGGGTTGAACTTTATTGGAGGTTCGTTTTATTTCATTAAATTTTATTCAGTTTATGCATTTTTTTATTATTCATACACAGATAAAAGTTTTGCCGGAATTTCAGTTTTGTTGGACTTTCAAAGAAAGAAGGGGTACGAAAACTTGGACAAACTGGAACAAAGAGAAAGAGGAAATAACAAATTGAAGGAAACTAAGGACGTAATTTGTGCGCACACCCTTTTATGAAGTTCAGCCCGGGCCGCATGTACCAAGAGGAGCAAGCGGGGCCTGACTATAAAACTTCACTCTAAGCAAACAACTATATAAAAACGGCCCAGTTATGATTGCAAATGGAAATACTTATTTTCAAATAATAAATAAAAGATATAAAAATAAGAGGAATTTGCCTGGTGTTCTGAGGTCTCGCATCTAGTATCATTAGCGTAATGGAAAAGATTGATTTCGTGCCGTCAAAAGTCTATTCCATAAACCGCATTCGAATACTAAGATTGCTTCACTGATTACGCTCCTTGGGGATTACGCTTCTAATAACAATTTTAGGCAATTCTACGTAACAATGGTAATGGAACAGATCACCTTAATTTTTAATTTAAAATTTAGTTACATCAAAAGATTGAATATTTCAATATCTTGTTGACTTTTCATTCCAGCACAGTGTTCAATCTGTTTGGCAGTGATCGTCTATAAATAAGTTTTCTGTGGCAATTTTCTGATCATAGTTGTTCCAACGTGCTTTTCACTTCATTTTTGTTAGTAATTTTAAGTCTCCGAATTTTTCGACTTAATTCATTCTAAAAATATTCGATTACATTTAGGATTAAACTCTGTTTGTGACTCAATCATTTTTTGGCAAATTTACCGCAGCCACTTTATAAGATTGTGTTTTGGATCATTATCATGAATAAAATGGAAGATACTCAAGATCCGTAGTTTTCCAGCAGAAGTTTTTGCATTCTGTTTTGAAATACTGTAGACCTCCCTATAACACGGTAGATAAGTTCTATGTTATATGAGTCCTGTTGTACGAGTCACTTAAATACATGAGCCAATCACAGCCCGGCACGTGTGCAATTTAGTGGCTACAACTGTTTAAAAGATTTTCTTCTATAAAATTAATCGATTCTAGACTAATTTGACTCAACATTTTCAAATCACGTATAACTTTTTGTGAATAATCAATATAAACTATGGTATAAACAAAAAATTGTAGGATTACTTACCGAGTGTGCAGCGTTTGACGACGCCATTGCTTAATCTTGTTTTCGTCGCGGAGCGGCTCATTGAACGGCGGGCGCGTGTTTCCCGATAAGTTATTTTCCTGCGAAAAATACGCCGAACTTTGGAAACATCATCAATATCAATATAAATATAATTTTTATGGCCGTTAATCAATAAATACATTTTTAGTAGGACAGCTGCTCATTTAAACTCAACGGTTTGTACAATATTCGCTATTGGTCCAGATTCATCCAATCCTGTCGCGACAGGAGTCGGCGATGACGTTTTACCGTGTTATACGAACACAACTGCGTTTTTTCGCCGTGTTATACGAATCCGTGTTATAGGGGAATCTACTGTATATCCACATTCTCCGTACATATTTCATCAGTAACCACCCGCCTTCCATCTCCATAGACTACCATTTATACCCAAACAATAACGCTTCCTTCTCCATGTTTAAGGAAAAGCTTGTGACAAATTTAACATTTTTGGCACGTTGGTCGAACTATGACTAGAATAAATTGACAGTTCGATCAACAGAGCCAAAAATGTTAAATTTTGCAGTCGACTGAAAATATTACAAACTTCAACTAGTCATAATGTTTTATTTTCTGTTTCATATTATAGGTAGTTAGTCAATGTAAACGTCTACAATAGCAATTCCAATTTAGACTTATTTTTGCATTATGTATAGATATTTTACGTATAGACATCAGTTTAAAAGAATTTTTATAAAATTCACGAATTACACTTTATCATAAAAAATTATTAGTGTTTTAGTAAATGTGTACACTGTTTATCTGTAAATATCATGTGATTTAAAGATAGAATTTATATATATTTTGAGTGATTTAGCCTAAAGAATAGAAATTTAAGTCACTCCACAACATCCTTTGAATATAAATTTGTCTGATATTTAATTAAAATCGTTGTATTTTTCTATTCAGATACTCTTCACCCTGAAAATACGACAAACAAACTAAACAGGAAACGAACGAAATTCAATCTTGCAAGAATGAAATCCACGATTCACTCTTCAGAATTTGTAATTCACACGTTCCAACGTTGTGAGTTCCTCTTATCGATAAGTTACGAGGAAAGTATACTTAACACAAGTCTTTCAAAAATACATAATTTTTAAAAATCTGAATCTAACACATTATACAACTTTACATTTAACAATAGGAATGAATAAGAATGTGAATAATACATTCTAATATTAAAAGTCACGTAAAATTAAATTTTATGTTGTTTGTTTCATGAATGTTGTTATTACTTTCAGTAGTTCTTTGGACGAAACACAGTTTAGAAGAAAATATTATCCAAGTGTATAGAAGAAAGTGTGTATTAGTTATATTGCATTACTTACATTAATGCTGTTCATTTAAAAAGAAGCAAAGGATCTGCTGCAAGGATATAAAAAGAATATTCACGAAGACATAAATACACTTTTAAAATGTTTTATAGAAATTGTTTACTTTAATATATCGTCCCTGATTAGCTGTTGTTGAAAATATTAGTAACATAATAATGTTCGTGTATAAAAATATATTATCTCTGAAATTAATTTTGTGTGTTTTGATACAGAAATCTCTTTAAATAATAATTTTTATATTTAAATTAAATATTATTATTGATTTAATTATTGTTCTTATTTAAGAAAGTTTTTATTATATATCGATAAAATATTTAAAGCAATTTTATTAATTGCAGGAAAAAGGAACCGAAAGAAATTTTCATGTAAACACTGTAAGAAGAATTTCAAAACTAATCAACATATGCAAAGGCATGAAAGAATCCATACAGGAGAAAAGCCTTACTGTTGTGACGAGTGTAAACAGAAGTTTACACGAAAGGAGTACTTAATTACACACCTTCGGATTCACACTGGAGAAAAGCCTTACAGTTGCGACGAATGTAAACAGAAGTTTACACATAAAACAAGCTTAATAACGCACCTCCGAACACACACTGGAGAAAAGCCTTATAGTTGTGACGAGTGTAAACAGAAGTTTGCACAAAAGGCGCATTTAATTACACACCTTCGGATTCACACTGGAGAAAAGCCTTACAGTTGCGACGAATGTAAACAGAAGTTTACACATAAAACAAGCTTAATAACGCACCTCCGAACACACACTGGAGAAAAGCCTTATAGTTGTGACGAGTGTAAACAGAAGTTTGCACAAAAGGCGCATTTAATTACACACCTTCGGATTCACACTGGAGAAAAGCCTTACAGTTGCGACGAATGTAAACAGAAGTTTACACATAAAACAAGCTTAATAACGCACCTCCGAACACACACTGGAGAAAAGCCTTATAGTTGTGACGAGTGTAAACAGAAGTTTGCACAAAAGGCGCATTTAATTACACACCTTCGGATTCACACTGGAGAAAAGCCTTACAGTTGCGACGAGTGTGAACAAAGCTTTAGAACTAAACAAAATTTGTAAACTCATATAAGAATCCATACAGGAGAAAAGCCTTACACTTGTGACTAGTGTAAACAGAAGTTCACAAAAAAGGCAAACTTAAACACTTTCGGATTCACAACAGACGAAAGTAATATGAATGTTAATTATGTCTAGCGAAATTTTAATAAAAGAAAAGAATTAGTAAAACAAAAGAAGAGGGATTTTTCCATATTCTTATTTTAACCATGAAAATGTTTTAATTAAAATATTTCTTTTCCGGTACATAGTAAATGATTAAAACTTTATGAATCGTTTTTATTTTATTTACATACAATTCATATCCTCTATCAATTTACATTAGCTTGCCCCCCCGGCCTATTCGCTGGCGTTGTCCTTGGGTTAATAAACAATTCGGATAGCAAACAAACTCTTGGTACGGATTATGTTCGTTAATCGATCACTCACTGTATTTATAAACCGTTATCTTATTTATTTTTCGATATTTCACTCTTTCTGTCCTGAACCTTTTTAATCCTGTCAGAGGTGGAAAATCGAGTTTTATTTCTGGAACTGGAACTGTTCCTCAGGGCTGCTTATTCTGTTGGACTAGACCAAGGGTCGGCAGTTTGTCAAGTGAGAAGAGCCAAATTGTCATGGAAACAAGATACCAAAAATACCAGAGAGCCGCATCGAGGCTTAACTGCCTGGCCGATCGCCGATCAACTGTGTTGAAGGACGTCCCCTAGTGCGCGTTATAGGCATTCCGTGACAATAATAAATTCATATTACAAATACTGTGTACTAAATTATTTATATTGTTGTTGGCTATTGGCCAAATGAATAATAACAATTTATACTGTTAATGTAAATAATAATTTATATTGTTAATTTAAATGTGCGAAATACGACACACGACAGGGGCGCCTCTAGTGGCCGTTTTCAGCATAACGTTACACGGACGGACGGACGCGTTCAATAGTTTATATATATAGATATGTTTAAATGCTACCACTGGCATGCGATTCATATTGATCAACGCGAGTGGTCATGTGCGGACGGGCTAAAGTATGCCGTACGAGTTGAAGTTCGTTCGGCGGCTCTATTTCGTAAACTCATAAGTTATATAAGACTGCTTGAGATGAGGTGAGATTTGAGTTTGTCCGAAGAGCCGCACTTTCCGACCCCCTGCACTAAACAGTTTCTCAAAACCGTTACGTTCTTCAACAGTTACGTTCACTCGCTTCGAACTTAGGTAATATCGTACAACTTACCCCAAAATATCGATTTGTTACAAAATTCATGTACTCTGTCTCCTGATTTTCAAGAACTTGTTTAAAAAAGAATTTTCAGTTACAGGGAGTTTCATTTAACCCTTCAAGTTATGAGAACTGTTCACATAAAAATTAATTTATATTAATGATTTTAGAACAAAGTGTTACTTAATTCAAATTTTGTACATTATTTAATAATAGCAATGTCAGAATTTAAAGTACAATAGCAAGTTTTAATAACTTGTTTTGATATATCAATCCTATTATCCACTCGTTTAGAAAGCCTTCGAAATCTTGCTTTTAATCTTCCAAAGACATTTTCCACTACTCGTCAAGCTCTAGATAATCTAAAATTGAATGTTTTTTCTCTGTTTTATTTGGAACGGGTTCATTAAAGTTGGCTGTAAAGAAAAAGGAGAGTCACTAATAATTAAAGGTGGCACAATTTTTCTTCCAATTCTTTCCCATAATTCTAAGGAGTTTATATTTTGTAGGCATGTTAAAAGAGAGAGAGAGAATTTTTTTTTTAAATATGTGCATCATTATTGCTTCCTGGAGATCCTATATTTATATATGTAAACATTTGGTATCTGAAACAGCAAGGAGGACCACAGACAGGGCCGGATTATCGAATAGGCAAAGTAGGCAAATGTCTAGGGCCCGTAATTCGGAGGGGCCCGGCTCCATTAGCTATTACCTAAAAAAAAAAAAAAAAAGGCCAACAGCCATCCGTGCGTCAGAAGTAATCTCTCCCACGAGATCTCTCGCACCATCTACAAATATTTCTAGGGCCGCCTCTCATAGTAATACTGATGCGTGGTTATGATTCATTTTCTAAATTTATACTTATACGTCGCGACATCGCATCGTTCAAGTTGCTCGAGTGGGAAGTTATTACAATTCAATAGTGTTTTATAAAACAGTTAAAAAGGGTAACACTACGGTGTGACTTGGGGTGACACCACGATATCTGCACCGGGTGTCACCCATGCTAGCTACGCTAATGTCACATTATATAAGATTTGCTTAGAAGCAACTTATTTAAATAGGGCCCCAATTTAAATTTTGTCTAGGGCCCGCTAGAGGCTTAATCCGGCGCTGACCACAGAATATAATTGTAATAGTCAAATGCAGTCTTCATGACTACAGCCCACGCCTTTTCTTTTGCTGATCGTCGCCATTGCAATGCTTTTGTTCGTGTCAAACGATACTCTTCTCCGTTAGCATGTATACACTGCTTCAGTACAAGAAGTTTAAATAATCTATATATATAATCGAGATGGGTTGATGTCAATAATAAGCGCAGAACCCAAACGGTTAGGAGTTGAAAGTTGAAATTTGGTACACAGTTAGGGTACATCACGAGAACGTACAGTAAAAAGGGATTTTTCGAAATCCCCCACCCCCGCGAGATAGAGGGAGAGGATTAAATATATAGTTAATAATAATAAGTTTAAAATTTAAACGACTAACAAAAATGAATTCGTTGGAAATTTAAATTTTAAAGATCGTTAGTATTGGGCAGTTACTGTAGATTAATTCACTTTATACGGTAATTGATTACACAAAATTTTTTAAATAAAATATAACAGGCTTCGCGCGCAGTTTTAAATGTTACGACGGAAAAGTTACGCAACTCGTTGCCGCAAAAAAATGCAGTAACGAGTTGCGTAACATTTTGAACACGAAATCTAACAATTTTTTATTAAGTATTTTCAACTGGACTCTAACTTACTAACAATGCATGTTAAATTAGAAGTACTTAATTCAAATGAAACTTGTCAATGAGCCTTCGCTAATGTTTCCGGACAGATGATAAAACGAAGCTTAAAGTCTCTTAGTTATCTTTAATATAAACTGAATCAATACAAACTGGACAGGTACAAATCGTCATCACAACGTGTAATACGTAGACGCCATTACCCTTTCTCCCTCCAGCACCATCAAGCCGTTACATACGCGCCCCCTCGCCAAACATACACTTTTTTCTGCACTAATACGATTGATACCGAACATCCCGCCCACCTTGAAAGAACAGTTTCAATCTGACGCGGTTACAAGACCAGTGTCACTAATCAGTTAATCAAGAGGAAGTGGGCATATCTTCACAATAGGTCGCTTGAGCTGTTGACCGGATGCCAATTTGACTGTCACGACCCGTACACAATTGTCCTCTCCAGGATGAAGTTCACAAACTCTCGCCATCTTCCATTTTGTGGGTGGTAGATCGTCCTCCTTGAGTAACACTAACTCACCAATCTTGATGTTCTCCCTTTTGGCTGCCCATTTAGGTCGTTGTTGTAGCCTTACAAGATATTCACGTTTCCACCGTCTCCAGAAATGTTGCAACATCTGTTGGCCTAGCTGCCATCGAGAAAGGCGGTTAGAATTGATGCTAGTGAGATCTGGCTCAGGAATTGCTGAAAGGGAATCGCCAATAATGAAGTGTCCTGGTGTGAGAACTGTGAGATCATTAGGATCACTGCTAAGTGCTGTGAGTGGTCTGGAGTTTAAGCAGGCTTCAATTTGACACAACAGTGTTTCCATTTCCTCATAAGTCAGTCGATGAGGTCCAAGTACCCTTTTTAGATGGTATTTCACTGACCTTACTCCAGCCTCCCACAGACCTCCAAAGTGAGGGGCTGCAGGAGGGCTGAAGTGCCATGAAATGCCTTCGTTGGCAAGCCAGTTGTATATCTCATTAGTATGTTGCCTGATTGAAACATAATTGATGAATTTTTTGAGTTCTCGATCTGCTCCAATAAAATTGGTACCACAGTCACTGAAAATATCAGAGCATTTTCCTCGTCGAGCTACAAACCGCTTGAGAGCTGCTAAGAATGCATCTGTTGTCAGTGCACTGACTAGTTCAAGATGAACAGCTCGAGTGACAAAACACACAAACACCGCTAAGTATGACTTGAATGAATGTTGACCTCGACCCTTGATGAGGCGAAGTTGAAAGGGGCCTGCAAAGTCGACTCCGCACTTAAGGAAAGGACGCGCTGGATTCACCCGCATTGGCGGTAAATCACCCATAAGTTGTTGGGCAGTTTCTGCACGTTGTCTCACGCACGGAATGCATCGTCTTATGTGATGTCGAATGGCGTCCCGGGCTCCAATTATCCAAAAACGTTGTTGTAAGGTTGACATCACTAGTTGGAGACCTCCATGTAGTAATCTCTTATGCTCCATGTCTATGAGTAACTGTACAAGCTTGTTACGATGTGATAACAAGATGGGGTGTGCTTGATCAGGAGTTATCTTCGCATATCTAAGTCTTCCGCCCACCCTGAGAATTCCGTTGTGGTCAAGATAGGGATGTAATTGTGTTACTTTACCCTTGCTTGGAAGCGGTTTGTTATTCCTTAATGCCTCAATCTCTGGGCCGAAGCTGTTGTGCTGGATCACCTTAACCCAATATAAGAGAGCTGAATCTAATTCTTGCTTTGATATAGGACCTATCTGACGTGCAGTAGCAGGAAGACGACAATTGTTGATAAATCTGTGTACGAATGCTGTGACTCTTTTTAGCTTAGACAATGATGAAAACGTGGTCAATAATGACTCATCCATTCGAGTGTGAGCCACAATGGTATGGATCTTCCTTTCTTCGACAGCACATTCTGCACTATTACATAACGCAGGATTTGTTTCTGGGAATTGAGTGTCAAGAAGCCAATGAGGGCCATGCCACCAAAGTGACTGAGATAGTAACTCAGTTGCTGAAATCCCTCGGGAAGCACAGTCCGCTGGATTTTCTTCGCTAGAAATGTGATGCCATTTGGCGTTGGGAATAGTAGTTTGAACTTCCGCAACTCGATTGGCAACAAATGTTTTCCAACGTTGTGGAGACGATGATAACCAAGAAAGTGTGATCGTAGAGTCTGACCAGGCATGAACTTCGGTGATGGGTCTCCTTAGGGAGGATTGAATTGTTCTGATCAGTCTTGCCAGAAGAACAGCTCCACATAGCTCCAGTCTAGGCAAACTGGTTGTTTTCAAGGGTGCAACTCTCGTTTTTGCCGCTATGAGATAAACTTGACTACCCTTATTATGAGCCATAGTCCTCAAATAAACCGCTGCCGCAAACGCCCTTTCAGAGGCATCACAAAAGCCGTGTAAACTAATGTCTTCGATACTTGACTGACCAACACAACGTTGGATCTTGATAGTTCTAATTTGATCCAATTGGTCTCGAAATGCCTGCCATCTTTTCTCAAGGTCTCTCGGTAAGTGATCATCCCAGTCTGATTTGAGCTGCCAAAGTTCTTGGAGCATCAATTTTGCGCGAATAGTTACTGGTGCAAGTAAGCCAAGCGGATCAAAGATCCTTGCAATATCTGACAAGATTGTTCGTTTAGTACTATTGATGTGTTCTGGTAAGGTGGTTGCAGTGAAGGAAAGGTGATCAGTTGCAGGATGCCACTGAAGACCTAACGTCTTGACTGACTTCTCATTATCTATTTGAAATGGGAGTTGAATCTCTCTTAGTTCTGGTGAAATTGCATCTAGTATCAATGGGTGATTTGACACCCACTTCCGAAGATTAAACCCACCCTGTTGTGTCAGTTGAATGAGTTCTGCTTGAAGTCTAAGGGCTTCTTCTGTTGAGTTAGCCCCTGTCATTAGGTCGTCAACATAAAAGTCTTGAGTGAGCACTGTAGCTGCCAATGGAAACCTTGCACCCTCGTCCTTAGCCAATTGTTGGAGAACCTTGGTAGCTAGATATGGTGCTGAAGCCGTACCGTAGGTGACTGTTAATAATCGATAATCCTTAAGAGGCTCGGTTGGATGGTTCCTCCAAATGATTCTTTGAAAATCTCTGTCATCTGGATGTATCCAAATCTGCCGGTACATTTTTTCAAGATCTGCTACCATCGCAACAACAGGAAACCGAAACCGAATTAACAAACTGAGTAACTCATCCTGTATTCTTGGTCCAACCAGAAGCTCATCATTGAGTGAGTGTCCTGTGGTAGTTTTAGCCGATGCATCAAAAACAACCCGAAGCTTGGTTGTAGTACTTGTGTCTTTGAACACTGCATGATGGGGAAGATAATATGTCCTTGAAGGGTTGAGCTGGATTTCCTCCTGTCTAATTGCTTCCATATGTCCCAAGGATAAATATTCATCCAAAAAAGATTTATATTGATTATACAGATTGTTGTTCCCTTGTAGCCTGTGTTCTAGTTGTTGAAACCGTCTAATGGCCGTCTTTCTTGACTCTCCAAGCCTGTGTGTGGAGTTTTTGAAAGGGAGACGAACCACATACCTGCCGGTTGAATCACGTGAATGTGTACTATAAAAAATGGTTTCACACAGTTGTTCCTGTGTTGTTAAATGTCTTATTTCAGGCAGTTCTTCCAATTCCCAGAATTTTTTTAGCTGATTATTAATACTACAGTGATGAACCTTGACTGAAACTGGTGGTTGGTTCAAACCTATTGGTCCTGATAGTACCCAACCAAATACTGTGTTCAATGCGCTAGGAGTTCCTGGTGGTCCCTTGCACTGCCCTGGACAAATAACCTCATTGTAAACATCTGCACCTAAAAGTATATCGATTGTGCCTGGTTTATGAAAGGTTGGGTCCGCCAATTGAAGTCCCTTTATATGTGCCCAATTGGACGGGTCACAGTGGAAATTCGGCAAGTTTGTTGTCACATTTGGAGTAATTAGTGTTTCTACACAAATATCCTCTGAATTGCTTGAGGTAACCCTTATGTTAATGCATAAACTACTGGACGCGGTGCTAATACCGGTAGAATTAATTCCTGAAATAGTTACGTTAGATGGTTTCCGCTTCAGTCTAAGTTGCTGAGCACAACGTTCAGTAATAAAACTTGTTTGAGAGGCAGAATCCAATAGAGCCCGACATGGTTGTAGTTCTCCTTGAAAGTTCCTCACTTGAATGACAGCAGTGGATAGCAATACTTGTCTATGCCCACTTGATTGCTTTGACATGTGTGACATGACTTCTGGTTCTACAACCCTGCTGGAGGTTGTTGCACTGTCATGTGGGCCATCTTGATGTATAAGGGTGTTATGTTTATGTGAACATTTTTTGCAGTGACCTGCTTTACACTTTGTTGCCGGATGTCCAAGCTTCAAGCAGTTGTAGCATAACTCATGCTTCTTAACTAGATCTCTCCGTTCGTTCACCGATGCGCCCAAAAATGTCGAACACTTGAAAACTGAATGTGGGCCATGACATATGGGACATGCTGGCTGCACAATACCATGGTGTGCTGCAGCAGATATTTGCTTGGACTGTGAAAACTGACGAAGTCTGGATGTTGGCCTTGATTGGTCAGAATGAATATTGGGTTGGGAAACAGCCAGTGCTCTAGCTCGTTGTTCTAAAAAAGAGGTTATGTTTTTAAATGTTGGTTCTTCTGCGTCCTTCTGAGCAAGTTCCCATTGTCTACGAGATTCTTGATCCATTTTTTCTCTGAGGATATACAGCAGAATAGAGTCCCAATGTTGTACAGGTTGCTTTAATACCTTTAGTGCACGAATACACTCATTAGTTGTATCTAGTAAGTGTCGTAACGCAGTGGCTGATTCATGTGCAATGTTGGGTTGCTTGAATAACTTCTGAATGTACGAATCAATTATCTCACGATTGTGATTGTATCTTTTTAACAATGTATCCCAAGCTTCCTGATAGTTTCCATCCGTGATGGGGATGGATTGAATCAATAAAGCGGCGTCCTGTCGTACTGAGGATTTCAAATATTGGAGTTTTTGGGCACTAGATAGTGTAGAATTATTATGAACAGTTGCTGTGAATAAATCGCGGAAGGAGAGCCATTCGTCGTACTTGCCGTTAAAAACCGGGAGTTCCAATCTTGGAAGTTTAACTTCTGTTCCAGTCGCACTGTTGGGTACTGAACTTATGGTTGTTGAATTTTGTTCAACAGTCATGAGTCGAATAGTCATGGCTTCCACGCGACCAATTAGTGTGTTATATTGAGCATCATGTACCTCAAATTCGTCTTCCAAACATTCTCCACTAATGTCTTGTTGTAACTGATCGATTTCGTCCGATAACGTGTTTAATTTTTTAAGATATAGTTGTGCCGTTACCTCACCGAGAGGTTGAACTCCATGTTCCTCTAATATATTTTCAATCCTGGTTACCCGTCCCTTTAGTACCTTCCTTCGGTTTAAGAGTGCCTCCATCTTGAATGCTCGTTATGCCTTAAGATGTCCTCCAATTCCCAATGTATCCGAAATGCCTATACTATTCACGTGGTCGTATTGATCGTCGTCCAAGAAACAATTAAACGGTACTCACTGTTTAAGTTTTCGGGTATCCGGCTGGATGTCGATGGATGAAATAGCTGCTGTCTGTATTAGGCTTAACCCTCGCCAACCACACCAGAATCCGCCTCGACGGACCAAATTATGTCAATGAGCCTTCGCAATGTTTCCGGACAGATGATAAAACGAAGCTTAAAGTCTCTTAGTTATCTTTAATATAAACTGAATCAATACAAACTGGACAGGTACAAATCGTCATCACAACGTGTAATACGTAGACGCCATTACCCTTTCTCCCTCCAGCACCGATCAACCACGTTACATACGCGCCCCCCGCCAAACATACACTTTTTTTCTGCACTAATACGATTGATACCGAACAGAAACTTTGACTTGATATGTAATAGGTTAACGTCATTAATTTTCATTATTTTAAATACCGAAATAATTTTCCTGAGTAACTATACAAGTTTAAAATAATAAAAATTTAAGGCAAACCACCTAATTTTTCGTTTAAGGTTTTGATACTTACTTTTGTTATTTCAATTTTTTCTTTTGATGATTCGTTTGGAAATATGTAGTGACTCAAAGTCATTATGCGAATGAAGAGAGAAATGTAATAAGAACTTTTAATTTATATATATAAATAGAAATCTATTTTATTGTTTAGTTTATAAGAACAAGAAATAACATTCCAACTTCATATGACTTTGTCATGGATGGCAGCATAACACTTCCTTCTGCACGTTTAAGGTAAAAGCTTGTGCCAATAGTTATTCTGTTCACAGTTCGACCAACAGAACCAAAGATGTTAAATTTGCAGTCGACAGAAAACACTACAAGCTTGACCTACTCATAAATATGAAACATTTAAATCTTTTATTCCTTGTAAATGTCTACAATAACAAAACGTAGTTTTATTCCAGTGGCGTGCCGTGACATTTGATGATAGGGAAGCTGTGCTTCTGTAAGAAGCCGACTTACAAGGGAAATCAATTAATTGCGCGTCAGGGCCCGTTCGTATTCGTTTGTTCGATAAGCCAGTAAAAACCGTATACTTCTTTAAATGTATTTTTAATAGATTATCCGACGTACTTAATAAATAAGAAAATTCAATATAATTACCTCCGTTATTAAATTCAATAAATTCCCTACGCCCTCTAAATGCCAATTCTCGCTTTGAGAAAAAAACATATAACATCTATTAATTTAGATATATTTATTAATCGTAATTATCTTGTTATAATTTTCAATATTTATTTTATATTGTCTACCAATGTTAAATTCTATTCTATTTTGATTTCCAAATTGCTTCAATTTTACGAAAGAATCGTCATTCGTCATAAATTTTATCGTCAAAATGTCGAAATGTTTTTATTGACATATTTATATTTTATTTAGACATTGGTCTTTCTCTTTTAATAATGTTTTCTTTTTCATTATACGGTCTTGAGCCAAAACTTTTTTAAAATAAATTTTTAAATCACTAGCCACGATATAAGGGCTAAAATTAAAATTATAAAAAAAAACTTGGTAAAACAAAATGTGTGATGAATATACATGCCTAGTACAAAAACATTCTTCAATCGTATGAATATACTTTTAAAGAAACTTATAATTAAATATAACTTTGTGAAGAAACTTACATAAAAAGAACGAAATATTCTTTACTTTTTAAATCTTAAAACAATCCACTTAGTGAAATAGCTCCCTACGAGTGGCTAATGAATGGAATCAGAGACATCCTGGTAAGTGTGCGGCGCGTGCATGCACGCAGGTTGCCAAATCCCGAGGGTACAGATACCTCCTTGTCAAATGTCAAATGCCTCTTTTGTCGCATCACTAGTATATCTCAAAGAACGCCACAGGGCTGTTGTAAATTTTAAACGTTTCTCACTATAGCTGTAAAAATCTAAATATGTTAAACTTAATAGTCATTTGTTTTCTAACTAATTCGTTTTAATACCAGGTGTACACGGAAATCAGTTCCCCACTGTACTGAGCTGGTGATTAGTTCGTTAAGCTTTTGTTTAAGTAAAATTCTGGCTCTTTCAGCAGGGTTTTATTTATGTCCCCGTTCCCTAATCTCTTAATTATTTAACTATTTCTTAGTAGAAATAGTTAAATCGTTAGTTAGTCGAAACCAGTTACTTTGTACTTGAATATCTGTAGTCTTAGGAAAACATTGGAAAAACAAATTTTTATGACAACGGATATAAAAATCGCAAATTTAAGGAAAATAAATTCTAGAGCTGTTTTTGTACCTTGACGTCTCATTCATTAAATTCGGTTGTAAATGATGCTGCCAAAGTAACAGTTAATTTTTTAACATTATACAAGAATTGTACACGTTTTTTCTGCATTCTCTTACAGATGAGACATACTATATTCGTAATATCACCGGTTTAATATTGAAATCCGTAAGTAATATAAGATGGAAGAGCAGAATAAACGCAAAATAAATATATTAAATATTTTAATGGATTTTCTTTTTAACTCCTGTCAACTATACAGAACTATCATAAAAGCATGCCAGTAAACTCCTATCGGTTGGGTTAAGTTATAATTCTACTCTCAATTCACATAATGGGGCGAGGGCGGCCGAATATCTAGCAGGCAGGCGGCTAACAGCCCAGAACTGGTCTGTGATATAAAATTGGATGCTTTATGCGTGTGTTGCTTCTACCAGCTAAACCGGGTGAGGTTGGTGCTCTGTAAACCGCATGTGCCAATGCCTATATAATCTGGCTGATTGGAAACTGACCCGGTTTCGACATTCCTTCCGCCACCGAATTATTCGAATATACAATAGCAATCTTATCGTTTTTTCACATGTACTATAGAAATTTGTAAAAGATACACAATGCAGTTATAATAAAATATTAATTTTAATTAATGCAAAGTACGTACGTTAAAACATGAAAATTTATATTTTATGAAATACAAGGGAAGGTCATTGGAAGGTGGAAGCAGCGCTTCCATCGCTTTCAATGACGGCACGCCACTGTTTTATTCCAATTTAGACCTATTTTTTACATACCATTTACACTTAGTCTAGATCAAATAGACACATATACATGCTGGCATATCACACCAGTAAACGAGATTAAATTACAAAATCTTTATTTAATAAGGTGTCAAATAATCATTACTCTACAATAAGTTGCTCTATTTTTGACAATTATATAATACAGAACACTCAAAATGCATTTAGAACTCAATACGTCTATTTTCAGTTGTTCATACATAAATATAAATTATACAAATTATAAAAATAAATTGTAAAATTATACAAATATATTAAAAGGACCGTCGCAATCATGACAAATTTACAGTTATCACAGGTGATGTCTCACAAGTATAATAGTTTCGAGATCATCACTTTCTTAGCCGTGGAAACACTAAATACAATTTGCCAAAAATTACTATTTGTATAATTAAAATAATATAAATTTAAGTAGCTCAACCAGTGGCCCGAGCAGTTCTGTTGCTAAACACTAGGGAGTTCGTTCGCGGGTTCGCGCCGCGCTCGGACGGGCTGGCCACGTGGAGGTTTCTGGGTTTTCTCCATGTTTGTAACACCTGAATAGGAGCAAGTTTTCTTTACAAGACCTCTCGGAAGGCATTTTCTATCGCGTAACATCGCGCCCCAGAGAAGGCAACGGGAAACTACTGTGGATGTTACTTTCCCTAGATACACCTCGGCGCATTTACTAACTACTTACTAACCTACGCGAACAACGTTCCAAATGACAATGTTGTTCATATCATATGCTGAGAGTGGAACTCGGGGAATTCCCCAATAGCGCACAAATTTATGAATATTAGGCTCGTATTAAAATATTTATATTGTTTTCATTATTTATATGTGCAATTTATTTAAGTAAAAATTATTTTATATATTTTTTATTTCTATTATTTCTAAACATGAATCCATAGTAAATTTATAGAATATTTGAAAAAAAATTGATCTGGCATCTATTTTTCGCGACCCCCACTTTGAGAATCGCTGCTCTAGTGCACTGGTTCTCAAACTTATTTCGACCACCGGCCCACTTTGAGATTAAAAAAATTTTTAGTGCCCCCATATTTTTTAACTTGCCTGTTTACATTACCATCTGTTGCGTATCTTAAAAACAGTTGCAAATATAATGTTTAAACATGCATTATTATATGGAGTAGGATAGATAGGATGTAATCTATATCCTATTTCTGAGATCAAAGAATGTTTCAATGAGAGGAAATAAAACTCATACTTAATCATATTCAGAAGTATTTTTATTAACATTAAAAAAAGGCTTTGAATTTCAAAGTTATCTAATGTGAAGGATGAATCTGATGTATTTCGACCAGTTTGTTAATATCAGGGTCGAATTCACTTAAAATCAGCCGTAAGTCGCCGCGTTCAGTAAGCTTGCAGCCGATTTCTGTTTTTAGTTAGCAACGTTGCTACAGTACTAAATCCACGTTCACACAAATACGACGATGGGAATGCTATCAGAAATCGTTGAACAACTGACCATAACTCAGGGTACAGTTGAGAGATTTGCTTCTGCAGCCAAAATTCTTGGTTGCCCTTCCTGAACATTCAATTTTAGCATATTTATGCAATAATGTTACTATAATAAGTTCATTTATGCTATAATATAAGTCAACGTGTTAGAAATATTCAGGTTGTGATCTTCAATAAAAAATTAAAAAATATATAGATTGTCAGCATTTTATATATATTATAGTCAGATTTTTATAGATAGAATTTGTCTGCCATCGCCCCTCTAGATTTCCTTAATGCCCCCTAATTTTCTTTGAGCCTTCTACTGCCCCCCTGAAAGCCTCCAGTACCCACAAGGGGGCGTTTATCGCCCACTTTCAGAAACGCTGCTCTAGAGTAACGAAACTCTAGAGTTAAATTTTTATCTGAATATGAAAGAAGAGTAACTCGTAATCTGACTTCGAGTTGGTCAACTCTCAGTTCAACTCACGTTGGTGAATACGGAGGTGAAACCCGTTTCTAAATGCAGCGAACCGTTTTTAAACGATTGCTGCAAGAGGTCGCTGCAGCAAAGATAAAGCAGCTTTTACATCTGTTACACGTGTAAAGCAAAATGGAAGCTTGTGTGTATAATACAGTATTATGTTGCGAAAATAAAAAAGTCGAAGTGACCGTCGATAAAAATATTATGGAAACATTAAGAAGGATTAAAATTATATAAAATGACTCTGGAAGTTATCTAAAGAATAAGAAAATACTATATTTTTAATATAATTATACATCTCCTATCTCTTTACTTCGTTCATATTTTCGGAAAAGAAAATGCTCAATTCTTTATATCTCTTTATTTAAATATTGTAGTTTTTTAACTAAAGCGCTACTTTAAGCTATAACTGTGGAATTAATGTTAGACGTTTGTGTTTAATCATTGACAACGAGTTAGTGATTACCGCAAAAGGCGCCTCGACTGTCGTTGTTCTGATGTTATAGCTCCATCTTGGAATTATTTTTTTCTCTTGGCGAAAGTAAATCGTCACAAATGGCAGTTTCAAAGGAAGATAATAATAGTATTTAAAAATTAAATGATATAAATTATTCAATATGGAAGTTTCGAATAAACAAGCTATTAATTAAAGAAAGTTTATATGATGCAGTATTCGGCGTTAAACCTGAAAAACCAGACGATGCATACTATAAGCGTGATCGTACTGCAAGAGCATTAATATGCTTAAATATTTCAGATTCTCAAATAATTCATGTAATACACGAATCGACTGCTTCGGAAACGTGGCAAAAATTAAAAAGTGTCCACGAACGAGCTAAGTTAACAAGCAAATTATTTTGCTTAGAAAGCTTTATTTTATAAAGTATAGTGAGAACACAAAAATGCAGGATCACATAAAAGATATTCTTGGATTGAAGGAACGCCTGGAAAGCATTGGTGAACAGATCAAAGAGTCACACTTATGTGCTATACTGTTATGTAGTTTACCAGAGTCGTACTCTACTTTAATAACTGCATTGGAAAGTACGGATGAAAAAGAACTAACTCAAGGATATATAACAAGTAAATTGATGAGATGAATATGAAAGGCGTTTACAAGGTAAACAAAGTTCGTTGGGACAAGCCTTAGCGTTTAAAAGCAAAAATGCAGAAAAGTGGAACTACAAAGAAAAGAAATTTTGCACTTACTGCCACAAAAGTAATCATTATAAAAATAAATGTTGGCATTTAAACAACAAAAATAAGGCGAGTGAAGATGCTTTTAAGAGACAAAGAACAAATAAAAATGTTCACAAGAATTATGATAAGCAACACAAGTCCACTGTTTGTGTAGAAAAAATGAACAAAGTGAAAGAAAAGTACTAAAGGTACAATCGTATGAAATAAAATGTTGGCAGTGACTGGATCATTGACTCAGGTGCAATGTGTCATATGATAGGAAACATGGGGGATGTATGGATGTATGGCAATCATGCATCCTCCCGTCTCTCCAACGAGGCATCGCTGAGCTAACCAGCTATTTGACGCAGTTTTGTCAACAAATTCCTGGGCCAGGGGGATGCCTGCCGCGGAGTGCCTTTGCTTAATAAGATTGCTTAATGGTGTCTACGCTTTTCATATGTTATGTCGTGTCCATATGTTGCGAGTGTAAATATAATGGTGTGTTTAAATTTAATTTGTATACTAGTACTTTTTATATATTAACAGAACTTATTATACTGGAAAATATGGATGCAGATATTTAGTCTTACAGATCAAAAATAATGTTTTTTATTTAGTTCACCTGGTGAACTAAATAAAAAACATTATTTTTGATTTCCAGTATAATAAGTTCTGTTAATATATAAAAAGTACTAGTATACAAATTACATTTAAATTAAGTTTGAAAGGACACAAAGGCATAATAATTAATGGTGTGTTATTTGAGTCTGCTAGAGTTACTGCTTTATGTAATTGTGATGTTTCTTTTTTTCGTAGAAAAACTCTCGCAGTGTCTGTATTTGTTTGTAGTAAAGGTTAAAACTATGTCAATCGGGCCATGCTATCTTTACGTGGAAGGGCTAATCTTTCTATGGCGGATTTAGGATTATGTTTATGCTTTAGTTTTAGGTTATGTTGTTCTTGTTTTCGTTTGGAGTTGCTCGAGATCTGTGTGAGTCCAATGTATAACTCCAAAAGAATAAGTGAGTACTGGGACAACAAATGTGTTTATTGCTTTAACTGTGTGTTTTGCATTTAAGTGTGTTCTGAGAATAACATTTTACCTACTTTAGTATTCATTAATTGATCTTTGCTTTATTTGTTGTATGTTCTGTTAGTTTGGCCTGTTGGAATCCTAAATACTTGTAGAACTCGCCCTCTTCCATGGATTTAATAACATCTCCATTTCAAGTGCAAAATATTCTTTCTTCAGGACTCCTTTTTCTATGTGAAGTTGTTTTGCATTTGTCTAGGCAAAACTCCATTTGTATGTCCTTGTGTATGAATGTGTGATTTGTAGGAGTTGATGAAGTTGTTTTTGTGTGGATGTATAAAGTTTCATGTTGTCCATGTACATGAGGTGTGACAGTGTAAACTGTGTTGTTTTTTCATGTCTGATATTGTGACCATATTGCGTGTTGTTTAGCATGTTGGATAATGAATTCAGGGCTAAGCAGAACCAGAGAGGACTCAAGGAATCTCCTTGAAAAATTCCTCGCCTAATGAATATTTGGTTTGTTTGTATGGAAGTGTTACTAACCCTGAGATGTAGTGTTGTTCTCCAGTGCTGTCTAGTGTTTTGGAAGAATGCAACGAGTAATGGATGCATTTTGTACATGTGCAGATTACGTAGCAGCCAACTGTGTGTAACACTGTCGAATGCTTTTCTGTAGTCTATATAAGCCATATGTATGTTTCTGTGTTGTTTGTGTGTGTGCCGTAGAATGACTAAATCTATAAGTAACTGTTCTTTGCATCTCCTGTGATTTCTCCGGTAACCTTGTTGTTCTGTAAGAATGTTGTGTTTTTCAACATGTTTGTATATTTTGTTTGCGATACAGGATGTCAATTATTTGTAGAGTATTGGAAGACATTGTTCTGTATTGTGTGGGGTCTGTGGTATTGTTGCTTTTAGGTTTCATGTAGGGGATGCCTGAGTAAGAAATTTTGGTATGTCTTGTGGATTGATGATGATGATATATGTTAGATGTTTAGTTAGTTTCCGGTACAGTGATTTAAACTTTTTGTACCAGAAATTGTGAATGTTTTCTACCAGGTGTCTTCCAGTTCTGTGTTCTGTTAACAGCGTAGTGGATATCGTGTACGTTTATCTCAGCACAGGGCATAGTTGGTATATTGTGCCATATAAGTTTTTGTTCGCCTCCTCGATCCAGCCTTCATCAGCATTGTGTGTAACAGCATTGGACCAAAGGGAGGACCAATAAGTTGTGAGTTCTTCTTCTGTTAGTGCGCCACTATGCTGTGTATCAATGTTTATGTACTATGATGTACCAAATGAGTGTAAATTAGTACCAAAACAGGTACTAATTTATACTCATTTGGTACATCATACCACTCCAAAATATTGATTGGATTTTTATATAACATTTTCTGTTTACATGGGAATTGCTAGAGTTACATATAGCGCCATCTATTTTAAAGATGGCGCTATATGCAAAAATTTTAAAGAATAATAAACTAAATATAGTTGGTATAAAAAAGGATATAATTAAAAAAAAAACAAAAGTAGTACGTAGCACTCACCTATGTGGAGTCAAAACTGTTCCACTGATAGTTGGTCATGGGTTCGCGCATCGCCAACAGGCTGACCAAGTGCAATTTTCCGGTTTTCCTTCAAGTTAGTAACACCTAAATAGGGCCAGTTTCCTATAAAACTTCTCCCGGGAGGCATTCTTCTGGACGCGTTGCCGTAACCGAATAAACCAAACTAATTATAATAATTTATCTATAAATTTACTATTTACTTTGCTCGGTAAATAGGTTCTTCAAATCATATATCACTGATAAGTTAACTAGAAATAAATGCGAAAATTACAATATATTCCAGTGAAGTATGCAACACATTATTTTAGATTCGTTGTTAATCAAATATACGAATATCGCTAATACGAGAATTTACAAGTTTAAAAGAAATGTTGATAAGGAACCTTTTGTATTCGTCAGCTAGATCACCTATCTCACTGAGAGACCTTGATTTTCCTTCTTAATTCGACCCAATCATCAAAATTAATTCGGGGGAGCAACTCCAGGAATCTTTTGTAGGCTGTCTGTCCGGGATATGTCGAGCCCATGTCCTTCGTCACCTTCCCGCTTAATTATGGGCCTGACCAAAGTCGCGTGCCTGGAAAAAAGACCCTTTTAGTGCCCACAGGACGAAAAGAACATAAACATTTAAAAATTCTCTAGAACTCGTGCGAAAAACAAAAATTAAAAAGACGACACTTCTTTTGATAATTCGAACAAAACACAATCGATTATATACTGTAAATCTGCCAAGCGTCATTTTACTAAATTCTGATGGTGTCCTCTTGTAGTTACAGTATATGAATAGTCGAGTTTCAAAAAATCGGTTTGCCTCCTAGTAGACGTTCCGTCATGCATTTCGTTCAAAAACATTCCATTGCATGATGTAAACGACTTCAAATGTCAAACGTCGTTCGATTCTGTAAATTCTTCGTTGATCTTGATATCTTTCATTCCGAAGTTATTGAGCACATTTACCTGCTTCAACTTCAAATTGTTCAGTACCACGAATTGTGTACAATAATCGATTTTGATGAATGACCGAACACATGTAAGTTAACATTTATTTAAACTTTAATTGGAAGAAATGAATCGATCGACGAGGATCGTTTCGAACAGTGCAAGGGTAAGATAATTTTAGTGGCAAAGAAATTATTATAGCAAAACATGTAATATGTATCAATGGAACTATTTTTGAAAAATTGTTCAAATAAGACAATTCGATTTTGGTTAATAATAATTATGTAATACAAACAACACCTTAATGCTGAGAACCTTTAATTTTAATGATAAACAAACGTTTTCTGCTCATTCCATGAGCCATCGTCAGGCTAACTACATTCGAATACTATTTCGAACAAGCAGGATGGAGGAGCGGGAACAAATGGGAGGAGGCCAGGATCATAACACCGATACATTCGCCGACACTGGCAGCTACAACCGAAAAATGTGAAATTTATAAGTCCAGCTTAACCAACAAATGCATAAATTACAAGGATGCGACGATTTTGCCGTCAGCTTGGAAGTTTCTAATTAAAAAATTCACAGGAAGGCATTAACTAGGAGAAAAGGATTGCCTACGGAACTATAGATTTTACAATGTATACGTGTACCATTGGCATATTTTATTTTATTTTATTTTATTATCTATGTTATTTATATCATTTATGTTTGCGTAGTTTAGCAACGCACGTGAGTTCTATTTATTTGAACTGCTTGTTCGAAATAGTATTCGAATGGAATGAGCCGAAAACGTTTGTTCATCATTAAAATTAAAGGTTCTCAGCATTAAGGTGTTGTTTGTATTACAGTTTAATAGAGTCTGAGTGAATGTAGAGTTATAATAATTATATTCTCAGGTAATTTGGAAAAATAATAATGAGTTCGAGTTGGAATCTGAAGCGTGAAGTTGAAGGTGACGGAACCGATGTTGCGTGAGTAAATTCATTATTACACTATATACATATAACTGATTTCATATACACTAAACAAGGATATAATTTGTATAGTAGGTTAAAAATGACGACGAGAGAGAGAAAGTTATGTATAGCCGTCATCGTTCTTCTGGTCTTAGCATTTGCTCTGGTTATTGCAGTCATTATTTTAGCCACTTTAGGTAATCATTTTTTATGTTAACTATTAATTGCCAAAATTAAAACAACTAAACATTTTTATTGTTTAATAACAACGAGCAACATTTATTGCGAAAATAAAAGTCATACACAAGTGTTATAACCAATAAGATACAAAGTTCTTAATAATATAATTGTTTAAATATACAGGAACACCGCCGAATTTCCGGTACCCTCGGCACTCCTTATCGAATAAACCATTTTTTTGTCGTATAATAATAATGCATCAACACACCTCTAACCCACTAATTATACACCTCCCACGTGTCTAAAGTATACCATGGGCTGCTAGAAAGTCACATTTAGTATTCGTTACGTTTGACACTACCATTGATACTCGAGTTCTCTCTCGTATTTTTATCCGGATTAAGAGCTGCTGGACCATCAGTTACCGAAAATTCTGTGGTATTCTTGTATTTCTTCAATTTATTTATTATATATATAACAAACTAAAACTTTATTTTAATTGAATATTATATTAAATGTTTATTTATTTAATTACACTGTATTTACATAAACGTGTATAAAGCAGGAAAAAAAAAGCTGAACGGACAAGTTTTGTTTTTTTTCAGTAGGCGTCACGATAGAAATCAGTAGTATGATTTAATTAAAATGATTGTGATATTTAACACGTTATAACTGTTAAATAACTATTTAATGACACTATGTCGAAGTTTCTTTTTTAACGTATGGTTTAGATAGACTCAAGAAACAAATGTCACTAGATAATATGCTATTATGGCACTTGATAAATTTTCCATACAAACAGCAAAAATGGTCATTTTTGACAAACGAAAACAGCCAGAGGTTGAAATTTTAAAAAAATCTGCATTCCAAAAATGATTATTTTGTTTAAAGTTGGATACGAGTGGCATACTTTAGGAGTTTTTACAACTTAGAAGCTTAGAACTTAGAATTTAAAATTCCACCGTCTACTGTTAGCAGTTATTAATACATCGAGTAACAAATGTCTTAACAAAAATATCCACATCTGGTAAGCCGGAAGAGAATCGTCTTTCACCGAGATAACACGTTCTCACGTCTCTTTGACCGTGCAACCAAAAAATAAAAATTAAATTGAAAAATTTTAGATTCACTCGCTTTAGACCTTGCATTTTTATCCAAATTATTTAAATCGTAAAAAGGATTTAACAGTTCTGAAGAAAAAGCATGAATCAAAAGTAATAAATTTTTTAAAGGTATTTAAAAAATATTGAAGGAAGACAATTGTATAAAGAACAATTTATTTATTTAGTCAAAATTATATCTTTATTTAAAGAAATCATTTTGACATCTTTCTAAAAAACGCAAAAACGTTTTTCTACACTGAATATATTTAGAAAATAAATGAAAGATTATTTATTTTCTTCTAAGATACTATGTATTTTATATCATATATCATTCTACGATGATGTCACTGTCACACTAATCAACTATTTTTATTCTATAATGATACGCGTATAATAAATACACTTGTGTTTTTGCTACTCACGCACAGATGAAGTAACAAATGCTATTTTCGAAAAGTATTCGTTACACTCGGAATGAACACAACAAAAGGAGAATAAGGAATAAATGTTAATTATTACCGTGTATAGCCAAAATTAAATTGCCAAAATTAAAACAACTAAATTGTAATTGAACTTATGTTCGCACATGTTCCGATTATCAATGGTTGTGAAGAATTAAACGCACGTTCAACTACACGTATTAAATATACCAAGAAAATAGCAAACACTGTTTAAAAATCGAACGTTTTCGTTCTATTTAATCCAGGGTATTTTGGTATTCGAACAAACTAAAAGAAAAAATTTGTAACAAATAACCGGTAATGAACAAAATAAATATAAATGATAATGAGACATTAAAATAGCTCATACACATAAAATATCAGCACTAGGAAAATGAAAATGACTAAAACAACATTTAAGTGGGCTAAAGATTCAACGAACTTGAAAAATTAGAAAGTGATTTTGCGTCAAGCAGGTTCCTTTTAATTTTTTGTTAAAAGGATACCCTACCTTGTTACTCAAGATTAATTATTATATGATTTCCCTATCCAAAAGTTTAGCCCGGAGACTCAAAAATAATTACGTTAATAAAATGAAATGGATCTAAGAAACAACCCCGCAAACAGTGAAATCTCGGATACAGTTTATTCTATAGAGAGGTTTCAGGTCGCATGTCACGTGATAAAACACACGTTTGCTCCGCCCATTCGCCATTTTTGTGGTAGTTTTCGCTCGCTTAGCTTGCACGTGGTCTGTTATTCGACGTCTTTTTTTTAGTTTAAACGTACAAAAATACTGCAGTTCTATTATCATGGATTAAGTTAAAAAAGATTCTTTTCTTGCGGGCTATTCTAGCGGTCTAACAGGACGAGATGCGGCTCTGTACGAAGAGAAAATTTCGTTATGTCAAGGCGATCCGTACGAAGCCAGTTTATCAGACTTTGTCGTAGATCGAGAGTTGTGGCCGAAAGTAGAATTTGGTGAGATTATAAACCATTTGGTTTTGACAACAAATTTCTACACCCTGTCACAAATGAAAGCTTATAAATCTTTAGAGGCTCATAACTATTTAACAAGTGGCTGGGTTTTTCCTGATATAAAAGTAAAAGTAATGAATAACAGCGAAGTAATATTGCTTGGAAAGATATGTTTTCTTTTGTTTGTTTAAACTCGTGTTTTTACGTATTTCTTAACTAAGAATTTTTGTCTGAAAGTAAAAGTCTAATTAAAAACAGCTGTGGAAATTTTTTAATTCAAATTGTTCAGTACCTTTATTTTCTAGTTGAAACTAGCATATAATAAGCCTACTTGCTTTTAGTTTTAACGTGTAATGTTTATAAGTTTGCACTAGCTAAAGCCTGAAATTATATTAGTTATTCGTTTATAAATGCACTATACCTAACTAAATTAATATAAGCAAATCAGTAAACTCTTTTAGGTTTTAAAATATAGCTTAGTGTTTATTAACGTAAATATTGAAATGAAATGTTTCTGACAAACTCTTGTATTGATATTCACTTTATTCGTAACGAAATTTTTCCGGTTAATTCTCGAGAGCCCTGCAGTTTGCCTTCGTCGTGAAAGCTCCTCAGTTTGGGATCCTCGATGACAAATAATGCCGGGAATTTTAAAAAATGATGTTCCTTTGTTCTTGAGTGAACTAGCATTACACCCAATTACACAACAAATCACCATAGTGATATTCGCGACGAAAAAAAAAACACAAGAACTCCAGTTAAAGAGCACGTGAACACACACAAAACGTAAACAAGTCAGCACAAAGATGGCGCTAGACAATTTCGCATGCTCATGACGTCACTCGTGATGTCGACATGAAACCTCTCTATAGGATGACATCACTGTTCTGCCACGTGAAAAAAGTGATTCTAGAACTTGGATCTGGTTGGGTTCCTCATAGAGAATTCAACCTGCTCAAGCCGCCATGTTTGAACAATTTCGAAATATTTTTATTTTTGTAAAGTAATTAAGAATTTAATCAATCAGTACGGAAATTTTTTAATGTAAATAAAGAAAACGATTATTAAATGGTTGCTGCCTGTTGTTACATGCATACCAACTGCTCGTGCTTGGGCTTTTGAGGAGCTGGGGATTGGGAGAAATTGATAAATGCAATAGTTTTAGAAATTAAAATGTATATTTATCGACTCGAGTATTTACAATAATGAAACTGCAAAACACACAACAGCTTAGGAGGCTTTAGAAGTAGTAGGGGTGGAGACCCCACAGTATTTTTCTAGGGTGTCAAAGAATATTCGTGCCAAAATTTCAGAAATGTAGCATCATTTAGCTGCGAGTTGATCATTTCCAAGTATAGTTGTTAAGTAAGATAATTTTAAAGTATAAAATATTTAATTTTCTTATTTTTGTTGCTTCCTTTTTAATGATTTCAGAAATGTCTATTATAACTGGAATTTTTTACAAATATTAATCACAAAGCTGCATCTTAATTAATTAGCTTCCATCTGTTTTCATATTGTCCTGCTGCTACTATTTCCTGGATGGCGACATATATATAGCTAATATTATATATAGCTAATATTATATAAAGCTAATATTGCCATCAATAATTTACTTTATTATTCTACTTTTTTAGAATAACAATAAATTTAATATTATCGAATTGATGAGAGCAAATAAAATATAGTCTGTGTTTGTGTTAAATCGCTTAAACCTGAAATATCTTAGAATATTTTTTTCTAAAATTGTAAAAACTTGTAAAATATTTTTTATTTTTTGAAATAACCCAATTAATATATATTAGTTTTCATTTGTAAAAATAAATTTCTCCACTTGACATTATCATATTCCTTAGGAGTTTGTGTATGTAGTTGAGTCAGAATAAACAGTCCTATATAGGTTTCATTATACCACACTATTTTTAAATAAGCTTCTTTCCAACTACACACTTCTGGCAGAATCTGTACCAGTTCTAAACGCCATATTTTGTGATGAAGCTTGTTTATTGCAATTTGAACCTCTTAATCTTTTCTTTTGTTTTATGAAACTGATAAACGTCTACAGTGGCAAAATCAAGTGATGAGGGATTGATGCTCTTCTTGGTAAGATATTTGCTGATCAAGAATGGCCGTGACAAGAGCCCTTAAAATGAACCTACATCATGTAGTTGTACAAATAATTCTCTTGAATCTGTTACATAATTTTTATGACTATATTGTCTCTGCCAAACGAGAAAATTTAAAATACAGCAGTGTTTTGTCTTCTCATCAACTGCAAATTTATTCTTTCAGGTAGAAAACACAAAATGGAGGAAATCTGTATAGAACCTTCGTGTGTAAAAACGGGTAAAATTTATACAAATTGCTTAAATTGCAAACTGGGTTTAATAAATTATAAATATATCGAAAGAAAAATTCATATTTTATACAATTAGCTAGTCATTTCTTGAATACGATGAACTTTTCTGTCGATCCGTGTGAGGACTTTTATCAATTCAGTTGTGGACAATGGATAAAAGATAATTCGGAAGATGTAACAACGATGTTACTGGAAACCTACGAAAATCTGAAAAAGACTTTTAAAGGTTCGAAAGACTTTTATCCCCCTTACTTTTATATTACCTTGTATAGATTTTAATCGAATCCCATCTTAATTTATTACAGAGATATTTAAATTAGAAAAGGAGAATAAAGATCTGCCCAATAGTGTAAAAAAAATCATAAAGGCCTTTGATGTTTGTTTAGAATATGGTAAGTGACTATATATTAAAGCATTATAAATAATTTTAAATGAGAATTATAAAATTTTATGCATTTTACGTGTGTGATTTGATATCATGGATAATGTAAACCTTTTAGAATATTTTTTCTCTATACAGTATAATTTTCGATACTAAGATCTCCCGACCCTTATTTCTCTGGGCGAGTTGCCTTATAAAGCGGCTTTAGTACAGCTGGATACACAATCAAGACATTATTCAATTCACACGGAAGTATTATTCCTGGTTTTATTATCATCACAATTAACTTTATTATTTCGCATTTTTAGTTTATGTAAATTAAAGATTACAAATAGATGTAAGATAAAGAGCTCATACAAGAATTTCTATTCCACGTCAAAGTTTTGTACGGTTTTAGTAAACTAAAACAAAATAAGCGAGTGTATGCGAGTGAAATTTTAAAGCTTTTCCCGGTATGTCAAAACTACTTAAAATTATAGGTATTAAAATGCGTTATTTTGCTGCAGCAATAGCAATTTCATACTGTATTTGCAACGCCAGAAATGTAAAATTTTATTATAAATTAACATATAGTTAGTTACTTTCGAAATATGGGAAAACCGCGTTGAAACAAATTGCTAAGAATTCTGTGTTTAGGCAGATAAGCAAAGATAAACATTGCGCGATAGAATTGAACTGGGAGCCGAAAGAAAGAAGCTAACCTGCGCTCGTTGGGCACAGAAGAGGCGATTTTTGTACTGTTGGCAATGGAAGACATCGAGGCTCGGCCATGTTGGGAGTCTATCGCAGGAATTTTTCGGACTCGATCCGTTCGGATATGTTGGGCCCCGTTCTGATTTTGAGAACAAACACAATTTTGTAAGCCATATAGAAGAGGCTTCGCTAACGCTCCGCCTCAATTATAACATAGAAAATTATAACGTAGAGACGTTTCAAGGCTGCTATTATTTATGTTGCAGATGGTTTAAACTATGATAATATAGCTTGGATTAAAAAAGTGACTAAAGAAGCAGGAGGTTTTCCACTGATCGAGCGTAATTTTCGTAGTTCCCGTTCTCATTGGACCGAATTATATTTGAAACTATTGAAAACTTATCTCATCAATTCACCTTTAGGGATAATGATTACTGTAAATCCATTTAACACGAGTGAAAACGTCATGAAAGTAAGTTATTAATTGCTTTAATTTTTTAGTCTTTGAATTGTTAAATACACATGTTAACTGTTCATTTTCCTATGATTTCTTATTCTTAAATTTTCTCACACACATTGGAAACAGTGAAAACTACGTTTATTCCGAAAATAAGAATTTTTGTAGATTCCAGAGAAATTTTTAATTATATCCAATTACTGAAAACCAAATAACAAAATTATCAATTAGTTTGCTTCAATACTCTACGATTGACTGTTGTTTATTTAACAAACCAAGTGATCTATAATTGTGATGATCCATTTCAATGAATCATTAATACACGTTGCATAGATTTAAGTAATCAAAATTCTTACCTCGTTACAATATTTTAAAATACTCGACGGCCGGATGGCTAAAGCAGTTAAGGCATCATCCTTCTGCTCTGAGGAATTCCATGATTTTTTATGAGCCATCTATCCCAGTATAGACGACATTGTCTCTCAGCAACCAACTCCTCTATTGTGAGCCTAGCCCGAGATGGGGATCAATAAACCCTTATAGTTAGTGTTCACAAAGCGAAAGGGAGAGAAAATAAATAAAACCGTAAATGACCGTAAAAGTGAATGACAAAAAAATAAAAGTGGAGCAGAAAAATGATTTTACAAGCTCATTCAGTCAGTCAAATTGAACAAAAATACAAATTTTTCATTGAAATATTTTAAAAAGTTAACGGTGTTTTAATATATAACCAATTTTTTGAATCTTACGAACGCATAGTTTTTATCTGAGCGTGTTTATATTTGAAAATATCTGATTAAAAATATCCAAATATAAATTATTTTTTTGCTGAGAAAAACCGAAGATACAGAAATTAAATATATATTATTTTCTTTTGCAGGTGTTTCAACCGAGTTTAGAAAGAGATAAAACGAAAATAGAGAGAAGTACACTAGAAAAACTTGCCTTTTCATTCGGCAATTCAAATAAAACTTCTATAGATGAAGATATCGATGATATATTTTGGTTGGAAAAACAAATGACTAATGTGAGAAATCTGTTGCTATCTTGTTATAGTTAAATTTTAATTAAATATTAATTATTGAAAATTACAATTTAGTTATCTCGTCCTGAAGCCGAAATACTGGAAGATGAAAATGATCGTCAAGTGGTGACAATTAAAGAATTAAACTCGATATATCCCGAAGTAAGGAAAGATATATTAGTAGATATTTTTTAAAAATAGTTATAATTATTAACTATATTTACTTAGGTGGAATGGGTGACTTTTATCAGAAGCATCTTTCAAGGTTTTCTAAAACCGGGAATGACCATTAATGCACACGATCGTGTATATTTGAGTGGAATGACATACATTAAAAATATCATAGACCTTTTTGAAAGTAAGGAAATATCCGAAAGGTATGTTATTTTTCATTATTAGCACTGAAAGTACAATGCATGATGCGGAGACACGAAATAAAAATTACAAATGAATAAATTTAAACAAACAGGTAATATAGCCTACTCAATTATAAACAAAATAATTATTAGTATACACAATTCCCAATAAAATGGTAAAAAATAAAGATATAAACAGTATGTATTTGTTCACAATTTGTGGGATGTTTAGACCTCTAATCATTAACATATTTAGACCTCTAGAAATCGCAGAATTAGCATAAAAATTAATAAATTTCTTTGAATTTATGATAAAATGATAACAGCTTGCCTTAAAATAATTTCTCTTACGATATAATTGGTGTTAATAATAAAATAGGTATAATTTACCCGATGAACTAAATGTCAATTGCTGATGATATATCAATTAACAATATTCTTATATCGAATTGTAAAGATGATATTTAGACATTTTGAAAAAACACTTGATTGATAATTAACTCAACAACGATTAGCTTACAGTTCAGTCTTATCACCATCAATATCAATTATGTCTTTTCATCTTTGTTGCAACTTTCAATCCCGTTAGCATAGAATGGCTGAAGTTTCTCTTTGAAGAAAGTCACTATTGTCTATCAGTTGCAAGGACAACGTTATGATCAATGGTGAATCACTGTTTGATTAGGTTCATCTCGAAGCGAGAAATCTCCATCCTTGAATCGCTTTTACTAGGTCAACCTGATGACTGTGTCCTCGCCAAATGATTTACAGATGAGATCGCGAGCTTTCGTTGTGTTGTGGCCGCTCTTAATGTGATACATTTATTAATCTAGTAATTTTCACTAGAATAAAGGTGGGTTGTAAAGCAGTCAGTAGGGCTGGCCTCCCGAGATTATCGACAAATCAAAATTAATACATAAAAAATCTCGCAAATGAGACAAATTTTCAGGAATATCGTCTATATTAAATGTTATTATAAAATAAACAAAAGGAATAAATTACAAATAACCTAAATAAAATATGCCAAACAACTATGAATATGGTTGTGCCATTATATGCAGCATTTTACTAGTTAGAACTTTTAGTCATAAAGTAATAAAATAGTCTTGGACACTTTTTGTATGAAATCACAGTATATTAAAATGAAATCGTTTTATGAATTTTGTTCCTTTTTATGATATCAAGAACTAAAAGATTCAGTGAAACTATTACACAGAAATTTTTTGAACGTTAGAAAGATGTGAATGGCAAAATGCAAAACAGGTAATGCTGTTTTTAACTACAGTACACAGTCTACAAGCCAGATTTTTTATTTAACTTGATTTAAAAAGTTTAAATAAAGTCATCTAAGACAGTATTACAAATGTGCTTAGCAGAACTTACAGATTAGAGATACATTAACAGTCGGTCGCTGAAGAAAGAGAACCTCCGAAACCCCGTTCCGAATATCTCAGCTGTCTTCAAGATAGATATGATCAAAGGTTCTCTTAGTGGAAACATTTAAAAATAAAAGTACTCATCCATTATTAAACTCTTATTTATAAAAACGTAAATATATAATTAGTTTCCTACGCAAATTTTTGTATGTCTTAATGAAATGACTTAATATCTCTTTAAATGTTCAATTTAATGTGTTGTATTTGTACAATCCGCGATTAAAATGTAACGCAGCGAGACTGTTTTTATACTTTAGTCTATGCAAAACAAAATCCGTTATAAACTGTATTTGCAGTTTTTATCGTGTTAGGCATTGTGGGCCATGGTATATTCCATCAAATTTTAAATCCTGATTTCTTGTGAAAAAAGTTTCACTCAATGGAAAATCACCAGCAATAAGAGGTTTTCTAAATAAACGAAAACTTCGTTTACATTTAAATGAGTTATTTAGTATCAAAATCAGCAAAATTATGATTATCTAAAAGCTTCGTTAGCATGACGAAGATTGTTGACATTTATCGAAAGAAGGAATTCGTATTCTTACTGATTCTAATTCCCTCTTGTTACTTTTTTTTTATTATTAGTTTTGCAGAGAAGCTTTATTATTTATAGCCATTATTTATTGGAGCTATCGAGCATTTTAATAAATAAATATTGAAGTTTGTAGCGAGTTTTAAAAAACCTTCCGATTTCCATTATTTCAGTTCAACATCTTGGATCAATTGTATCATAGTACTTGGGCATGATAGGCTGCTTTACATTTTTTCATGCGGATCGAACAACTTCTTCATATCTCTAAGAGAAATTAACCACTTTAATTTTGTTACAGTGAAATTATGAATTTACATCATTTTAATTCAAATTTTAAAGTTATTTTTTGCCTTTAATTATTATTACCTTTAATTAATATTTTAGAATATTTAAAATTATTCAAAGAACTTAATTAAAGTAATGTATTGTATAAAGAGCTATGAAAACATGTTACAGTATTTGTTGATTCTAGCAAATATTTACTCAAGAAAAAACTTTAATGCATATTTTGAAAAGTATTATTCGGGTTTGTTAAAATAAAAGTCTTATGTTGAAATTCTGATGATTAAATTGCAGCTTTCTCTTGACGGGGATTCAATAAAGACAAAACGTAGACAAAATTGTTGTCGCGTGCTAAGTAAAGTTACTGTTTACTTTCAGATTGTTACTAAATTATGCCGGGGCCTTATTTATAAGTCAATTGCTGACATACAACACCGGAAAAGAGCAAAATAATTTTAAACGTAAATTAAAACTTAGAAGATCTTCGAACTTAGATATGAAATGGTTATCGTGTTACATTTTCTTTGTAAAAACAGCTAGTCCCGCTTTAGATTATCTGTACGGAAGACACAGAAAAGAGAAAACCATTGTAAACATTTTATTTATATCATCTCGAATTAAGTATAAAATACAATATCACGATTGTGAATTTTGTTTTTGTCATAGAGCAAAGAATTGATCGATTATATGACGAAAGCCATGAAAGAAATGATTGACCAATCAACGTGGTTAGATGAATCAACGAAAGAAGCGGTTCGAGATAAAGTAAGTCAGAGCGAATTCTTATATTACTTCTTTCTTAGGCCTTTTAAAATAAGAAAATGTTTTGAAACAGTTGAATCATATGGTGACGTTCTTGAGCTTTCCACAATGGACTCAAGACGTGAAAGAATTGGAAGTTTATTTTAAAGAAGTAAGTGGAAGTTTAATTTTTACTACTTTTTATACAAATAATAAGAGTAAATAATTAGATATAAATCCTAATAAAATAATATCTATATATCTATTTATAGCTTCCCGAAATTACCACAAATTCTTTTGAGAATACGTTAAATTTGCAACATTTTTCGGTTAGGAAATATATGGATTTCTATAAGCAGAAAAATGATAGATCAAAGTAAATTTCCCATTTCAGAAATGATTATATTTAATATGAATATTATTATTATTTATTTTGATGATTTAATTTTTAAGGTGGCCAAGAATTTCTGAATTAGGAGGATCGCAATTGAACGCATTCTATTTTGCAGATATTAATATTGTCAGTGAGTGTATTATATTTAAAGCAAACAAGTAAATGCCGTATATATTGAGAAATTGATAAAAATCAAAATTAATTCTTTATATTTTAACGTAATTGTACATAAAATAGGCTACTAAAAAAGAAAAACAGAACGAGTTGAGGATATGTTCCTCTTTCAACTAGGAATACTCGTAACCAGCTGCTATCCTATAACATTTTTCCACATTGAAATTAGTAATATTTCAAAAATTTACCGCTCTTCTTTTAATGATGTTAGATATATGTCCCAATTATCCTGTTATTACGTATAACGTAATGTAGGAAGTTTTACTGTCGAAAAAATTTTTATTCAGGAGGTTTAGCAGTTAAGTTCTTTAAATATTTAATTTCATTCCTATATTATTAATACAATATGGGATGTTTTGCAAAACAGTTTGTTTAACATTAGTGAATAATATTTAAACAAAGACAAGAAAAAGTGAACCTCATTTAAGCACTAGCGATATGAAATTCAGAAGCATTTTACATAAGCTAAGGAATATAAAAGGAATATCTTCTTCTACAAAGTGATATTCTGCATAATTTATCAGATGAATAGATAAATCAAATAACTTACTAAGGAGAGAGAATGACAAATTAAGTTCGTTAATGCTAAATCACATATCTTTTCTTCCATAATTTCATGACAGGTTATATTGTAAAAGGAAAATAGTATATATTAATGTAGTAGTTATATAACTAACGATACAAGCTTGAAAGTAAAACAAGGAAAGGAAAAAATGAATATTTAAAAAGACTTAAATATACTAAATTTATTCAAAGAATATCAAAATGAGAATAGCAAACAGAAAATAATTATAAACTTTCAAGGGTCCATTTCTGTATTCTGCAACTATTGATAACTTTTCATTGTCATTCGATGACAAGTATATTATTTAGTTTTTCTAATAAAGTCTGTATATTCATCTACATTGCCAGTAGATAGAAATGAAAATATAACTGTTATGGTAATGTGACGAAGTGCAAATACTGCAGCTATGAGATTCGATATTAAATTCAATTTGCATTTCAGTTGAACACAATCTTTATAATCTTAAATAGTGTTAATTTTCAATTATTTCTTTGAAGATTTCTTTAGTTTATCTAGATTAGGCCCAAAATTTCTATTTAGTAGTCTTTTAGTAATAACTGAAGTTATTTTGTGTACAATGAATACATTAAGAGATATCAACATTTAATTAAATTTTTATGCTATAGGCCTAATCAAATTCACGAAAGTGTAAGCTTTGTATGACTGGTGATGTACCATTGTTATTAGGGATACAATTATATTTAATAAGTTCGTCCTTAAATTCAATTCAGTAGGAAATTCGTAGATTGAAATCCATTTATGGGTTCCGTATCGAGTTAAAATTTGTCTGCTGATTTCGAGAATGACATCAGCCAACTTTTTTCTTATTGATAATCATCAAACTCAATCCACATAAATAGGAATTTCGCCCCCTTTTGTGACTATTTTTCTTGTTTTCAAGAACAGAATTTAATGTTAAATGAATTAGTGTTTTTATCGCATCTCACAAAAATTTTCGTACGACGCGATGTTTAATTGTGAGACACTGCAACATGAAATGTTTGGAAAGAGAAAGATTTGGAGTCCGATAGTTAGAATTGCTTAAGAGCATAAATACTTAAAAGACTGAACGGGATCTACTGGAGCGGAATTCTGTTTTAGCAGGAGGAAATCAGGAGAATCTGTATTCAAAATTACAGTTGTGAAGAGTCAGTAGAGTCTCTTCACAAACTCTCTTCAGACACAGCAGCGTGATATATTTCTGTTCTCGGTCACTCTCTTTAACCGATCAATAATTGGTGAAGGCTTCTTCCACAGAGAGTACGAGGACTTCGGTCCTGCTCCGAATATTCGAACACTTCTGGGATTCGGTTGCCATTCTCTGTCGTTCTCTCTTCTTTCAATTTCTTCCATTCTTTCCTTTTTTTTGATGGCCTTCAATTTTCTTCGGACATCAAAATCTTTCTCAAATCTTTAATGAATAGTCGATTCACCTGATTAATTTATTAGATCCTCAAACTTGTAAACAAAAGTTTACAGGAGTTATTCATGATTAACCCCTTTTCATGTAATTTTTCCACGTGCTTCTCTCTCTCTCTCAGATTGTTTATTGTCAAATGAATTCAATTACTAATATTGGGTAAATAACAAATAGTTTTTAATTAAATTCGCGGTTCAGGTTCACTTCCAGACGTAATATAATTTTATTTTTTTGTCCAAACAAGGTTCTCTGTTTGTTTCTCCAATGATTTGTAGGTTCTCAAAAGTCACATAATTCAAGTCAAGAAAAAGTTGGAATACGAATAAATGAACGGAATTGTATAAAACTCACACTGCAAAATAAGGTCAACAGAACCTTTTTATTAATTAGGAACTATTCACTGTTTACCGTTTGTCACAAAAATGATGTAGCCCAATGAATAACCGATCACCGATGTATTAAATATGTCTCATCAACGTAAAGTTGATGAGACATATTCTTGGCAGATGTTCTTTAAAATTTGCATAGTCCTGTAAAGTACTTAATTTTAGTATCTTAGGAAACCGACTATAATTACGGTCGGTGAAACTTCCGTTAACCTAACGGGTACTTTACGCGGATTCGAGATTAGTTTGCCAGGCCTGGGCTTTTAAGCGTGCACCGAAAGATTAGTAATAATAACGATAAATATCAAGTCAGATCAAAAGTTCAAATATATTTAATTAGCAACTAGAACGTACTACGTACAAATGTCAATAATCCAAACAAAATTTATTAACGAAAATCAACAAGTCAACCCGACAATAAACTCAGCTACTTAGCTTAACTTAATAGTAATTTCCCCTTTGAAATTCGACAATCAAATACTTAGAAACTATGAACAATATCTCTTACTAATTAAACGTCTATCCATCACCTCACTATATAAAGAAACTATTTCCTCAATACTTTCGATATCGTCAAATCGTCAATCGAACTCCTCTTTAACACCTTGGATCGTCCAATTATCAATCTGGACTTCTATCAGAAAATACTTCGCTTTCGAATCTACCTCGCTCTCAACGTCGCCTCGATTTGGAATTCACCTCGGGTTTTATCCTGTGAGGTGACGTCACACTTGAGCTGGGTTACTCCCCTTATTTACATACTTAGTTGCTAACATTAACTTTCTTTTCTGGCAGCTTTAAGTTTCCGACAGAGCTTATAAACCGTTTACAAAATATTTATCATAATTTTCTGGGATGTTTAAGACGGTTTATCAAGTATTTCTCTACTAGTGATTGTGGGGACCCCCCTCCATTTTTTTTTCTGCGGAGTGTTACTTCCGCCGGGCAGCGCAAGTACGCAAGATTTTTCCTACGGCGCTTATTTCTCCGTGAGTTGTTTTATCTTCATTTTTCATTACTAACAAGAGAGTGGTGGGGAACCTTCGTCCTAAATAAACATAAACCCCAAACAAAAGATAATAAAACGGAAATAATAATAAAATAAAAATAACGTTCGGACTCAGTTCCTTACAGTCCTATATATAAATTACAATATTGGCATATAAAGACGTGTACAGATTGCAGACTTATTCTAGTAGTGTGCGCGAAAAGTACACGAACCTGGTAGAGAAGCGTGATCTCGAATGGCTCTCGAACCTGTATCAAATTCGCTTTCAATGAAGGTACTGTACAGTACTGTTTGTTCTCGAACACATATCGTCACGTGGAATGTCTAACGTGAAACAGTTCACTGAAAGTTGTTCTGCAGTGTATGCGATTAATTTGTGAAAATGGTGACTGTTTTAAGGCGAGAACCCTTGACGAACTCATAAACGAAGTACCGAGAGTCGTTCTCAAACTATGAAAATTTTTGGTGAAGACGAATTCCTGTGACAACTCTCAAACACCTCCCCAAAGTATTCGCGAACAGCACATCGCATTCCTCGACTGGCAAAGCGGCAAGTCGAGGAAAGGTAAATAGGATATCAGCTGGCGATGGACTAATTTATTTCAAACTTAATCATAAATATGATCTGTTATTTCATTAATATACATAATGTTTTCAGTAATTCCTGCCGGTATTCAGCAATTACCATATTACGATGCCGAACGACCGAAGTAAGTAGTAATTTAATTACAGGAAATGTTATGATTTATCGGCACATATATTTGTAAAATTACGAATTTCAGATTTATGAATTTCGGAGGAATGGGACTCATTTACGGTCACGAAATGACTCACGGATTCGATGAGTCAGGTATCGGATCGAAATAATTTTTTATTGCAAATGTATTAATCAAATTGCAAATGAAATGTTAAATATTTTTAACTCAGGAAGTTTAAGAGATAAATATGGAAATCTTAAAAACTGGTGGACAGAAAAATCCAGAAAAGAATTTAAGGAAAGATCGAAGTGTTTTATCGATCAGTACAGTTCTTATGCATATGGAAAAGGTACCAAAAGAAAAGTAAGTTTTTTAATTCATAGTTTATCATGTATTTAATTTAGTTCAATTCAAACATATAGATGTACACTTAATGTTTCCGTTATTTTAGCTTCTTTATGTCCCTTCATATTTAAATTTTACAGACTTGAAATTTATAGTGTGTGGTTTGAACACATATCGTATCATCTCTGATTTTTACTACATTTTCTTTTTTAACTTTTTCCATCCTGTGGGCACGAAGAGGGCCTTTTACAGCAAGGCCATTATGGGTTCGACCAGGACCGACATATCTAAACGATAAACTCTGATGATATCCGATGATAAAAAATTAAAATTTCAGTTAATTATGGGAATAAAATTATATAAAATATACAGAAACTTATTTTGTGATATTTCAGGTCGACGGAAAGAAAACTTTATCGGAAAATATTGCCGATAATGGTGGAATACGTCAAGCTTATTTGGTAAAATGGTTCTATATATTATAATTTACTATATTAAACATCATCACTAAACAACCAAACGCCGAAATTCTATCGGGCTAGTACAAGGCTAATTACTAAATAAAGTACGTAAGCAATTTGACACTAGAGGGAGGCATTTGGTTGGTGTTTATTAAAGCTAAACACCAACCAAATGCCTCCCTCTCGTGTCAAAATGCTCACGTACTTTATTTAGTAATTAGCCTTGTACTAGCCCGATAGATTTCGGCATTCGGTTGGTGTTTAGTTATAATTTACTCTTATAAATTTATTATATCTTCCTACAATAGTATTTTTCAAAATATGAATGGAGGCAAAGTTTATTGGTTTAAAGAAAATAATTTATAATTTATTAAATTTCTGACATTTTTGCAAGAAATTTCAGATTATATATAGAAAGTCAGGGAATGTAATGTTTGAATTTTTCCAACTTTTTATTCTGTTATATTTTATTCGATTTTGTTACGATACGGAGGCAGAGTGATACAAATTCGAAAACCAGCTCGTAGTATTCATTCTTATTCTGGAAAAATACTAGACCGAAGTTTTAAACAAAACAAAACAAAATAAATTATAATCATTTGATAAAGTAGTTAATTTAAGAAAATCTTTATAAGAAAGAAAGAATAAAGCTTAACATTCAGGCGAAGTATTTGTGTTTTGTAAAACATAAAATAAAGTAATAAAAATTGGAAATCAATTTGATCAGTATTATCGACATTACAATTAATATTAGCCTAATATGTGTAATAAAACACAGACAAACAGAGCTATCTTGAGTTTAATTAATTTAATATACAATTAAACATTTTATTAATTGTAATTTATAAAAAAATAATTATAAGTTTTTGAATTCTATGAACAGATTTAAATAAACAGTTTTATTTATCTATTTTTAAATTTCAAACAGGGTTATAAAAAATGGGTGGAAGATCACGGTAGAGAGAAACGTCTACCGGGTCTAGAAAAGTACAGTCCCGAACAATTGTTCTTTGTATCTTTTGCTGAGGTAATTTTCGTAAATGTAATAATGATGCATTTTATAAATAGAAACTTAAAGACGAATATTTAATATATTTTATTTTATTATAGTCAAAGTGTAGTAGTTTTCCACCTTGGTATGCGGCTCTGGCTCACGCCGATGACGAACATGCTGCTGATCAATTCAGGTAATAGTTATCGTATAGGCCCATTTTAGATGAGTTATTTGATTTCATTTTTGTTTTACTTCAGAGTGATCGGTAGTATCGCCAATATGAAAGAATTTTCTGAAGCTTTCAATTGTAAACTGGGTTCTAAAATGAATCCCAAAAATAAATGTATCATATGGTAAACGTAGGGCGATTTTATAACTATTTTAACTGATAATATCTTTGAAAGTGTAATATCCACTGCCACTTTATGTATTAAAAATATAGTTTAATATTTTTATAATATATGTTATACTGATAATAATATTATTATTATTATTATCTGGATGAGTATATATCTATGTAGTTTATTAAACGGATGAAAGTTTTCTTGAATTTAGATCTAAATTTTTTGTGAATTATTGAATTTTAATTTAAAATATAATGATATGCTATTCCAATATATGCGCAAAATTAGATTTAAAAAATGTTTAACAAACATATAAATAATTTAAAATAAACATAAAACTTTTACATCAATAAATTTAAATTTAATATACTATACTAATAATAAGAAACTACTTAAAAATACGTAATTAAAGTACTCGTATTTCACGCTGTCTAGTGAGATTTATCAGGTAAACTGCAAATAAATTTCCTATAGTGACATTTCACGATTTCTGCAAAAAACAAAAACTAGTACCAAAACTCTTCGCTATCGCACTGTTGTCGCTACAAACAACAAACATTTTACTTGTTCAAAACACTTTACGATCTACAGCAGTAGCTTCCAACTTGTGTTACGTAAAATCCTAAGGTTCCGCAATAGAATTAGTATTTGAGTTGTAATAGTTTAAAATATACATGAAAAATTTATTTAATTAGTTTCAAAAATTGTTAATATTCAATCAGAGAGAACTCGTGCACAAAATGCATGACTCGCATTTCTGGAAAATAAAATCCGTTGATTCGAGTGATGGGAAAATTGAGTTAATGTATTCGTTCCTTTGTACTCGATTTTTCATCTACAGTATATATATTTTTAATCAATGTCAAAAGGATGGCCATGAAAATAAGTTTGGGAACCGCTGCTCTATAGAGATCTTAGCGTTGCAAGGAATAACTGCTCAGTGTGATCCCCCCTTCTGAAGCTGTAAAATCTATAGGGGTTCATATGGTACTGTTCAACCGCCTACCGCAACTGATCTTTTGTAATGTTTCTCATCTGCTGATGCTGATACCGTCTTTCAAAGCTGTAAGAATTGCAATACGACTGCAATAAACCACAAATTTTAAATGTTATCACAGCAATAAAAATACGAGTTAAAATCCAAAACGCCAAAAATGCTATAGTGGCGAGTATGGTACTAATTTTTGTTTTTACGGAAATGTCTTTCCCCATGTGTTATTTAGCAGTACAAATGCACTATATCTCTGTAGAGACCATTGAAGAGGGATACTTTTAATTACAATCACCCGATATATTTTGAACATATAAACATATATAATACAGTATTGTCTTATAAAATAAATAAAAAAGTTTCAAAATATTGTTTAGCAAAGTAAAGATAAGCTTTAATTAATTATTTCATTCGAAATGGAAAAAAACAATGTAATTGTTGACATTTATATAAAATATAGATATTTTGTAAATAAAAATGATTTATTTTTTATAATGTTGTTCTTAATGATGTTTTTAATTATATCTTCATATCGGTTATCGACTAGTACGTACTTATAGTCATCAGATTAAAAACAATCGGTTAATTCAGAAGAAAACAAAATGTTGTCAAGAGTTCTTGCTCGACGGCACTTCAACAGGAGGTTAAGGGGATAAGAAGATAATATTAAATTATATACGATATAAAATTTAAATAATAATTAAAGGGGGTTACAAAAAATTTCAAAAGTAATAAAAATATGGCATATAAATAGAAGTAAACAAACAAACAAATCGAATTTCACACTACGCTACTATTGGATAGTTAGAATTAAAAAATATAAATGAAATAATTGGAGTTATATCAAATATCTATTTAAACAAGAAGTCGCCAGTAAAAGTGTGGAATACGGCTTTAGATATTACTTCTGGTTAAAGTCTGGTATTCTATATTATTGGTATTAGGTATTAAACTACAAATGACTAGGTATAAAAAGTATCATAAAAGATAAAAAGTACATCAGATGCTATGGTCAAAATATTATTTATCTCAAATATTAAGAAATTTAGAATAGAAGTAGTAAGATTAACAATAATAGTGAATAAATGCCAGTTTTGCTCACCTTTAGGAAATTAGCAAAATCTAGCAATTAAGGTTTTTTTCTATTTTTCTAAAATTGAAACACTAACAAAAATTAGTAAAAAAAGATGGAATTTGAAAAATGTTCCATTACTACTTTTGTTTCCGGACAAGAAAAAAGTTTAAAAAACTGGAGTTTCAAAGCTTCAATAGAAATGGAAAATGTAAAAGCAGATAAGTTGCATTTTCTGACTGACTCGCAATATGTACAGGATTACTTTTTCCACGTTTATTTTTGTTTGGTTCTTTTATAAACGAAATTTTAAAGTCATTCATGTCTTTAAAGCTTTAGTATCTTTCTCAGTCATAATCTTAGTAATCTGTTCAGAAGAAATAAGTTAATTGAAAATCATTTCACTTAAAATCCATTAAAATTACAGTAAGACCCGCTTAACGCGGGGGATGCGTTCGTAGGCAAATACACAACAAAGCTCTAAACGAAACATATTAAACAAGGTCATTTTAACACAGAGTAAATAGGGAAAGGGGAACAAGCGACCAAAAATAAACAGATTTTACTTTAATTTTAAGTTATTATTATATTAATTTGCATCATCATATATGTTAAATAACACACAAACATATGCACACAGAAGTGTAAAGTTCATTTTTTGCGAAGAAGTTCCTGGCTCTTCTGAAATTCTTGTTTTTTTGCGATAAAGTCGTGTAGTTTCATTGGTCGCTTTCTTCTTCTTTCCTTAAGCAAATGTCGACAGTAGAAGATTGCATCCAAAACGCCTCGTCTTGCTTTTGCACTCCTTTCAAAATCGCTACAGTTTGATCAACCATTTCTGTTATGGTTACCAAACTTTTACTAAGGAAATCTGTAGAGAAAGTTTTTGGGTTCTTCGTTTCCAGAATCACTGTTTTCCTGTTCTACACGGATTCCTTGTTCTTCCAGTTCTTGAAGGTCATCGTTGCTAAGGCTCTCACCAGAAACCTGCACTAACTCTTCAATATCCTGCTCGTCTACATCTCCTAGTCCCGATGAAACGATTAGGTTGACAGCTTGGTCAACCTAACGAAGATTTTTCAGAAACATGTCTACTGTGTAAAAACTGAATTGAGCTTAATTATTTCCAGATGCGTTTTAGAGTTAACGAATTAGTTTCTTTCCATTTAAATACAAAATACGAAGTGAAATTCTTAAATGAATATATTCGTATACATTTCTGAACGTATCTAAATCGGAATAAACATTTAATTTTTGTTTATATTCGACATCAGATACGATCGGATGATATATAATATAAGGCGAAGAAACAGTTGGTTATTAAAAGTTATATCGCACACCAAATTTTTTATAGATACGATTTATACATCATTCGTTGATGCTCAACGCAAGAGGAAGCAGGTAAGAACCCTTCTCGAATTTTGTAAAATGATTTTCGATTTTAAATTTTCAGATGTTTAAGTATTGTTTTATTATAAGGAAAGCGAACATAAATTTCTAATATAATTACAAATAAAGATATGCACAGTCGAATCTCTTCAATAACAGTTTCTCTAAACAGCAGTCACTTTTTACGTTTCCTTCAATTCAGAGGTTTGACGATACATAAATAATAGCGAGGTTGAGGCCGAAGTCTTAAACGCGAAAACGTGTACGTCGGACGTTCAGCGCCGCTTTCCTGTAAGCCTAGAAGTTTGACAATGGCGTTTGGAATGCCAAGCATGATTCCACTGACTTTCCAAACACCATTGTCAAACTAGGCTTACAGGAAAGCGGCGCTGAACGTCCGACGTACACGTTTTCGAGTCTAAAACTTCGGCCTCAACCTCGCTATTAAATATATAACTAATGAGAACTTGGTGAATTGCTTTTTGTCTTTATGTTATGGAACTATGAGTACTAAATTTTGGCTCTAACGAGGATTTATCACACACTATTGACGTTGTCGGAATCACATAGAAGTAGGTATACATGACGACAGTATGCATTTCGGACAGCTGGGGTGTCCCTCTTCAGACGTATTTGCTACAATTTGATGGGTATAAAGGGGTCTACAAAAATACAAGAGGTTTTTTTTGGTTACAAACAGGTTTATGATTAAAATGCAGTGGAACCTCGCTTAACGAATTATTCTCATAACGAGCGAAACAAATTGTAAAAACGCCTCGCTTAAAGAGCGATGTTTCGCATAACGAGTGGCGAGGAGAAGGAGAGTCCCGGATTGTGTGCATGCTCCATCTAGCACTCGTTCAGCTAGCATCATAGTGTCGCTTGTGATCACACATTTTTTCAAACTTGTGTCCACACATATTACATATAAACATGAACAACCATAACCCGTTATATAATAAACACGCCAAACGAGATGCCAAATTCTAACGAAAAATTAACTATTTATAGTTATTAAATTTAATACGAGATGGAAGCATAACTGCCTACCTCTAGTCGGATTAATTAATTTCTATTATTAAAGTATAGCCTTTACGTAGCCCAAGAATTTGGCATATCATTTGGTGTGTTTATCAAACATATTAGCTGCGATTTTTTTTTGTTTTCTGCAAATCGAATTCGCATTCCAGGTTGGTTCATTCCGCGCTAGAAGAAAAGATAAAGAATGTGAAGAATGTTCACACTCCTTAACAATGTATATTGTGTAATTTTCTTTGAATAAACATTATACATAAAATCTTATATATAAAATTCTCGTGTCACAACTTTTGTTACCATACTCCTCCGAAACGGCTTTACCGATTTTCACTAAATTTCATATGCATATTCAGTAGGTCTGAGAATCGGCTACTATCTATTTTTCATACCCCTACACCATTTCCCCCCTTTCAAAAATATATTTATATATGGATTAAGGCTTTTATGTCCAACAGATAACGCTAACTTCCGACGACCTAAGTTTGCTTTTTTGTGAAGCATTATGCTTTTCTGTGAGAATGGACTGAAGCAAATCATTTTCTATCTATCTATATAAATAAAATATTTAATATAACGTATAATACGTATAATATAAATATAACGTATAATACGTATAATATAAGTATAACGTATAATATAAGTATAAATAAAATATAACGTTCGTTTGTTCCTACCGATACCTTTGAAATTTTGACACAACGTTGCATTCGAATACGCACGTGTTTTTATATAATATATACATGTCGAAATTCCCCCCAGTGGGGGGAGATAGACGGGATTAAGGCTTACCGTGAAGAACTCGGCTTCTATTATACTATTTTACATGCGGTTTTTTTGCGTTTTTAATTGCGTTTTAATAGGTTACGTAAACAGAATATACACTAAAAAGGGATTTTTCGATATTCCCCAGCGGGAAAAGTGACGGGATTAAGGCTTACTGTGAAGAACTCGGCTTTTATTATACTATTTTAGATGCGTTTTTGATTGCGTTTTAATAGGGTACGTCAAGAAAATGTACACTAAGAAGGGATTTTTTGAAATTCCCCCCACGGGGGAAATGTTATACATTTATAATAGATACATTTTGAGCCACAACAACGCGTGGCCGGGTCAGCTAGAAATTACCTAGAAATAATTTATATGGCAAAACAACGTTTGCCGAGTCAGCTAGTATTTAAGTATATTTTTCGGCGTGGAACGTATTATCGTGTTTTACATTAATTTCTATGGAAAAATTGTTTCGCTTAACGAGTGTTTCGCATTACGAGTAAGACTGGAACGAGTTATGCCCGTTAAGCGAGGTTCCGCTGTATACGAATAAAATTCACTACATATTGCCGCAGTTCACTTTGCCATTCGTCAAGTTCCATCGCACAGTGGTTAGCATCTCTGCCTATGAATCGGAAGGTCCCCGTTCGAACCTGATCGATGGGAAAGTTAGTTTTTTTTTATGTGTACGTTCTCAAAGGTTCGAGAACACATGTTAATTCACTATCATTACATATTTCGACAATGCCCTCGCGCTATAAAACCGCGAGCTCTCAGGTTTAAGGGAAATTGTTGTCTCGTACTGCAGGCTGCAGTGTTTGTATGCTCTATGAATGAATAAACATTTCTTTGTGTTTACCAAAGACTTGTTATTGCAGTTCACTGTTTATCTACGCGGTTAATTCAAACTAGTAAACACTGTACTGTCTGAAATGAAAAAATCGGCTTAAAGAGAATTCTCTCACTTTACACATTTTAGATCGATATTCATAGACACCTTAGACATAGGATGTTATCGAGTTTGACACTTTTTATTGTTATAATTATAAACAGAAATATCATATTATTGGAAAATTGTTATTTTTTTGGGTAATAAAATTCCTTAAAATGTAAAAACGCGGTGTGGTATAACAATATATTGCAATCGCAAATCCTGTTACAAGTTAAAAAGGTTTAATTTACGTTGAAAAAAAAAAACATTTATTTAAATTTATTAAAAACTTGATGCTTAGACCTGATTTCCCGAAAAGTGTCTACTTTAATAAATTAATTATTAAAAAGGAATCAGGAAAAATTACTCGGATCGATAGTTAAGAGAGCCATAGCCCACAGTTTAATCTGCTAGAATTAATATTGTTTTGATGTTGGAGTTAGTAGGTACGACATTTTATGGCAAAATAATTCAAGAATAGTGATTGCGTAAATGTTGGGAGAGATCAATATCAATTAAAATCTTCAAAATACCATCTTTGATACAGTATTAGTTGATTTTAGTCACAGATACAAGTTGAGTTACGAAACTATCTCCTTGGTTTTGGTGTTAAGACTTAATAAATTACACCAAAGATATAAAAAACAAATTATTATTATCTATAAGGATTTTTACCTATTCTGTAATGGCAATTTTTCAATACTTCTTTTGATTCTTAATGGTCCTCGCTTTATAGTACATACAAAAGTGTACGGAGATCAAATAAATATATTATTAATTATATTAATATTATTTACGTTGTAAAAGTTATTTTTAAATAAATTTCTTAACAACCGTAAAAGTTACGCAATTCGTTGCCGAATATTTTTAATATACAATAAAAAGTATAATATAAACAAGCATTTTGGTTATGATACGTTGGCATTTCAGTTTATTATAATAATTAACAAATTTATTTAACAGTTATTTAAAATATCGAATTTTAAACTTTTAAAATTATTTTAATCCTTTACTGACAGCTCGTAACTACGAACGCATTCATTCCATCTATCTTTTCGAGAAGTCCTATTCAATACTCAACTTTTAACATCTTTTAAGGTTCAAACAATTCAAATACATTACTATTTTAGCTTATTTTATTTAACACGTAACTTATGATGTTCTTACCGATGGCATCATTCCAACATTTATTTAAATTCATATTCAATTTTTCTTTTGTTTCACCTATAGACTGTAAAATTATTATTTTCACATGTACATGGAATGCATTACATTATACCACTTATTTCTATTTTTTCTAATTTAGTTTTGATTTGAATTTATTAACTTACAATTATTTTTATAGTCCGGAACTATACATATCCCTTTTCATATTTATTATAAATAGGTTTAATATAAGAAAACGATACATATGTAGTATTATTGCTATCACTATATTTAACAGTAAATCTATTATTTTTATATTTCACAATAACCATTCCATATATATATATATATTTAACCAAATTACTTTTTTCCTTCGAAGCATCTCTTTATCTAGTAGTCCTACATAGTAATTTTTTGTATTCTGAAATTAAATTATTTGTTTTTATAAAATTTAGACAATAAGTTCTATATGGTATTGTTCAAAGTTTGAACCTTAAAAGATGTTAAAAGTTGAATGTTGAATAAAACTTCTCGAAAAGATGAATGGAATGGGTGACCTCGTGGTTATGAGTTGTCAATAAAGGATTAAAATGATTTAAAAAGTTTAAATTGTTCGTATTTTAAATAATTGTAAATTTGTTAATTATTGTAATAAACTGAAGACCAGATATGGAAACCTTAGGGCAGGAAGTCCCCATTAACTGTATACGAACTTTCGATGCAAACAGGAAGTCACGTTATTTCAATTCAAAAATTTTCCTCGGAAAGATGTCAGATGACCGGCACGACTCTAATGTCAAAGGAAAAGTATGATGTACAGGGGAAAGCCACTACTAAGTTGAAGTGGAGAGCATATATTTTAAATTAAATAAATTAAAAATATAATTCAAAATTGCATTGTTTAAAAAGTGCGTTACAATAATTAATTGCACGTTTCTGTATTAAATTTCTTTTAACGTGTAAACTAAATTATATTTGTTTTTGTAACAATTAAATATATAAGGATATTTTATAACAACAAAACAACAAATTATATTAAATTAATCAGCTATGTGTAAAACAAATTTACGATAAAAAATCTATAAAACTTAAGACTATATTACAAAATTACATTAAAACGAATGAAACTTTTATGTAGTAAATGTTCTACTGGTTTTATACTTTCTACGATACGATAAAAATAGATCTGTGTGATATTGTTAAACGTAGATGTGGAGTGAATATATAAGATAATCTAAACCATTTATTACTTACATATCTGTTACATCATACATTTCATTAAATGTGTTTCAACGAATGAAAATCAGAACTTTGTCACGAATGTGAAGAAAAACAACACAAACGTTTAGTTAGTTCCGTATAGTGTCTACCACAATTACACGTACAAGAAAAAATTAATTTCGAATTAAGCGTACGAGACGATCGGTACAGTTATTTATTGAGCCTTCGGCAGACGAGAATGTTCAGCACGCAGCATCCAACTCCACTTCAGGTCTATGTTTATCTCACTGTGTCCTGATAAAACTTGTGTAAAAAGAAAACTCTTTTTCCTCTCTGAAACCGATAAAGCAATCTGTCATTCGATTCCAACTTTCCAAACCATCAAACTTCTGTTTCGAAAAATCTCTCGCGTCCGTAATTTTTCCGTTCCGCGCTCTATGCTTCCAAACTTTTTCTTTTTAAATTTGCTTAATAAAATTTCAGAGAATCGCTCCTCGATACTAACTCTGCATGTTGTCATTCTCAATAGTTTTTCATACTTGGTTTCACTTTGTCATGCCCAGGGTCGTCTGTATTTCAGAGCACTTGCCTTGGGATTCCATGTATGAAAATTCCTTTTATGCGTTTATTTTATTGATTTATTATTTTCACACTTAAAATATACTTTTTATGCGATAGCTTGATTGAATGGAATATTACTCAAAATAATAAAAATAATTTCGTAATCTTAAAATCGTTGAGGAAAGATACAAGTACATTTGTAACAATTATGGTTGTCTAATTTTTTTTAAGAACAATAAGATTAATTCTATGAGTTGAGGATCGAATGCTGAAGGTTGCATAAATAATCTAATAAGAATATTAACCGAATTATTTTCTTGAAATTTAGTTAATAGAACTTACATTCACTATACTTTTATTATTTTTAATATAATGTGAACCTATATTCTCATTAACAACATGTAAGACTTTATTTAATGTCAATGTTTTGGATTCGACATTTTATACAGCACCCCCAAGAGTTCTTGAAATCGCTCACTGTTTCCGTGGTGATAGGAAGTGAACCTTGCAATATTCCCTTACGAACATTTATTCTCTTTTACCAGTCTCTAATGATGGGGATTTATCCTCTCTTCACACATCGCCCACCACCATTATCTCCGCCGTCACTCACTGATTCACAAAATTGGCTTAATGTTCTTTTTTAAATATAATGCGTGTACCTCACATATATTTCTTACTTTTAGACTGGATAAGTTTTAGGTCTTTATTTACAAATGAGTTCCCAAAGTGATCGATATCGATCCTCGTGGATAGATAAGGCATTTCCGGAGTCGATTAAAAACATATTTAGTACTTTCGGAATGTAAATTTCTTCATGAAGTTGATCTTTATATGAAAACAATGCGCATTAGACTAATACTGGTACTCCAGAATTATTTATTTACTAGTTATTATTATTATTATGTTGGGTTAAGTGAGATATACTCGGTTAACACCGGTGGCTGTGTACTATGCCGGACCAAAGTCAAGGCATAGTAACCAAAACAGAAATTAAAGAAGTGTATCAGTGTGTGTGTCTGTATTCAGGAATTTTCTCACAATATGACATGTATTCAATATAGTGGCCTTCTGTAGTGTGATGTATGTGTTTCTATTCAATTCCAATGTGCCCAGGCTTTTGTGTAGTATGTGTGGTATGACACCTGTAGAGGAGAGAACAACAGGTACAATAAGCACCCTATCCATCCTCCACAGATGCCTTATTTCCTGGGCGAGTTCTGTGTACTTGCTAATTTTTTCAGTGCATGCGTTTTGTATATTGTGAGTGTTTGGAATGGATATGTCTATAATGTATGTGATTTTATTGTGTTTGTCAATGAGTGTGATGTCTGGTCTGTTGTGGTAAATTGTTTTATCTGTGATTATGGCTCTGTCGTAGTACATTTTGTGCGTGTTGTTTTCCAATACTGTCTGTGGAATGTATTTGTAGTATGGTTCGTGGATGTCTACTAATTTGTGTTTCTTTGCAAGCTCTTGGTGTATTATATTTGCTACTTGATTATGTCTGTGTAAATAATCTGTTTGTGCCAAGAGCTTGCAACCAGAGGTGATGTGTTGTATAGTTTCTGGCATGACGTGACATTTTCTGCATGTGTCATTTGTGAGTGTTGCATCTTTGAGTATGTGTTTTCTGTAGTTTTTAGTATTTATGACCTGATCCTGTATGGCAATCATGAATCCTTCCGTCTCCCCAAAGAGGCATCCCCGAGCTAACCAGCTGTTTGACGCAGTTTTGTCAACAAAATCCTGGGCCAGATCGTAAGGATGCCTGCCATGGAGTGCCTTTCGAGCCCACGATTGCTTAATGGTGTCTGTGCTTTTTATATGTTGCGTTGTGTCCATATGATGTGAGTGTAAGTTTAATGGTGTGTTATTTGAATCTGCTAGAGTTACTGCTTTATGTAATTGTGATGTTTCTTGTTTTTTGTAGAAAAACTCTCGCAGTGACTGTATTTGTTTGTAGTGAAGGTTAACTATGTCAATCAGGCCACGTCCGCCATCTTTACGTGGAAGGGTTAATCTTTCTGTGGCAGATTTAGGATGATGTTGTTTATGCTTAGTAAGTGTAGTTCTTGTTTTCCTTTGGAGTTGCTCGAGATCTGTGTGAGTCCAATGTATAACTCCAAAAGAATATGTGAGTACTGGAATGACATATGTGTTTATTGCTTTAACTGTGTGTTTTGCATTTAACTCTGTTCTGAGAATAGCATTTAACCTACTTTGGTATTCTTTAATTAATCTTTGCTTTATTTGTGCATGTTCTGTTAGTTTGGCCTGTTGGAATCCTAAATACTTGTAGAACTCGCCCTCTTCCATGGATTCAATAACGTCTCCATTTCCAAGTGCAAAATCTTCTTTCTTCAGGATTCCTTTTTCTATGTGAAGTGTTTTGCATTTATCTAGGCCAAATTCCATTTGTATGTCCTTGGTGTATGAATGTGTGATTTGTAGGAGTTGATGAAGTTGTTTTTGTGTGGATGCATAAAGTTTTATGTCATCCATGTACATGAGATGTGACAGTGTATACTGTGTTGTTTTTTCATGCCTGATATTGTAGCCATATTGTGTGTTGTTTAACATGTTGGATAATGGATTCAAGGCTAGGCAGAACCAGAGAGGACTCAAGGAATCTCCTTGAAAAATTCCTCGCCTAATAAAAATTTGGTTTGTTTGTATGAAAGTGTTATGAACCCTGAGATGTAGTGTTGTTCTCCAGTGCTGCATAGTGTTTTGAAAGAATGCAATGAGTGATGGATGTATTTTGTACATGTGTAGGATATGTAGCAGCCAACTGTGTGGAACACTGTCGAATGCTTTTCTGTAGTCTATATATGCCATGTGTATGTTTCTGTGTTGTCTGTGTGCTTGCCGTAGAATGACTGAATCTATGAGTAACTGTTCTTTGCATCCCCTGTGGTTTCTACGACAACCTTTTTGTTGTTCTGTTAGAATGTCGTGTTCTTCAATATGTTTGTATATTTTGTTTGCGATACAGGATGTCAATAATTTGTAGAGTGTTGGAAGACATGTAATTGGTCTGTATTGTGTGGGGTCTGTGGTATTGTTGTTTTTAGGTTTCATGTAGGTGATGCCCTGAGTAAGAAAATTTGGCATGTCTTGTGGATTGATGATGATGTGTGTTAGATGTTTAGCTAGTTCCTGGTGCAGTGATGTAAACTTTTTGTACCAGAAATTGTGAATGTTGTCTACACCAGGTGTCTTCCAGTTGTGTGTTCTGTTAACAGTGTATTGGAAATCATGTATGTTTATTTCAACACAGGGCATAGTTGGTATGTTGTGCAAGTTTCTGTTCTCCTCCTCGATCCAGCCTGCATCAGCATTGTGCGTGACAGCACTGGACCAAAGAGAAGACCAATATGTTGTGAGTTCTTCTTCTGTTGGTGTGCCACTGTGCTGTGTATCAGTGTTTGCTTTGTTATTAATTTGTCTGTAAAAGAGTTTTTCATTGTTTGTAAATAATTTATTTTGTTGTTTTCGTAGTGTACATGTTTTGTATCGTTTGAGTCTACGTGCTTTGGCAGCAAGTTTTTGTTTTAGTGTATCAATGTATTCTGTAATGCGTGTGTTGTGATGTTCATGTTTTGTGTGTGTTTTTATTTTCTTGAAAATGTTTTTGAGCTGTTTCCTTAATTTGGGTGTTATGTTGTTTTTAGTGTATTGTGTTAGCCTGCCTAATTGCTGTCTAATGTCATTTATTTGTGTTTCTATTCTTCTCTGCCAGGCAGGTTTGTGATAGAATTGTGTTTTCTGTGTATTTGTCTGTGATTGTACTTTCAGTCCATGGTGTGTCACTACTGTGACTGCCCCAGCATAAACTAATGTATGAATGTCTGCGAGTGTAGAAATTGAATGAATGTAGTGTGGTAGTAAGTGAGTGTTTACATAATTTAGTGTTTTTCCTACTTCCTTTGACGTGTTGATTTTTGGTATTCGTGGTCGTTGTGTGGGATCTGTACCTGTATATTTAGTGAGTGTTTCCTGAAATATAAGTGAGAGCGTATTAACTAAATCCAAGTCTATGTTATCAGTGATGGATGAGGAAGTGTCTGTAGTATCATTAGTGGTAATTGTTGTATGTGTGTTATTATCAATGCTTGTTGCTGGATTATCCTGACAGGTTACATGATCTTCATTAATGTTAGATGTTTCTGTCTGTTGATGTATTTGATCAGCAACCTGTTGTTTGATAAGTTCAAGTGTTGTTTGTAGAATAAGGTTGTTGTGTATAATTGTTCTTTTTTGATCAACAACCCTTTGTTCATGAAGTTGATCTTTATATGAAAACAATGCGCATTAGACTAATACTGGTACTCCAGATTTATTTATTTATTTATTTATTATTATTATTATTATTATTATTATTATTATTATTAATTTTATTATCAAAAAAGAGGGGATCGATAAATAGTCGCAGAAAAGGTTTCTGCGACAGTCAAAACAGTTTGGGAATCCCTCATTTAGGAGTTCGGTGACGTTACCGGAAAATGCTATCGAACTTTGTGCAGATTTTTAGAATATTGTTCGTTAGGATATGAACTATGTTTGAAAAATTGTTTAAATAAGATAATTTAACTTTAAAGTAATATAAATTATATTCTCAGGTAATATTTGTGTAAACTGTAATTTTGAAAAATAACGAGTTCGAGTTGGAATATCGAAGGTAACAAAACTTATGTTATGTGAGTAAATTTATCATTATACTATAAACATATAATTGATTTTATATACACTAAACAAGTATTAATTTATATAGTAGATTACCAAGAAAAAGAACAAAGAGAGAAAAAAAGTTCCTTGCTGGGATCATCGTTTCTCTGGTCGTAGTATTCGCACTTATAACTGCAGTCCTTACTATAGCCGTGTTAGGTAATCAACTTTTTTACACTGAGTGTTAATTTTTGATATTAAAACAATGAAACACAAAAATAAGTCTTAATGTAAAGTCGACTTTTATTTGGAGGCTGTTAACTGCCTCAATACGAAAAACGTTAAAAATATCTCTCTAATGACCAAAAATTTATAATATTGGGTTTAAGTTTACCTTGGTAGACCCAATAGCCGCGCTTCCGGTTGTCATATTGGGTGCGTTTACTTCTGAGCTAATTTTACTGTCAGCACGCTCAGCCTATATACTTTCGTCGGAGCTCCACGCTCATTGGCGTTTACTTTAGAGCTATGTGACGTCATGTTTAGCGAAATTGGTAAGCTCGGAGTGCTAGCTACTTCCTTGTGGAGCTTTGCGCTAATTCAATAGGGCTGTTCCCATGAAAAAATTACTTTCTGTACAAAGTAATAAATATAAAATTATTTTTGGAAAAATAAACGGCAGAAAGTATTTTTATTGGTAAATTTCAATTATTTGTTGTATAAAATGTTTACAATGATCTTTTTTTATTGTGTAAGATTCAATAGCTTTAGATGACATTTTTCATAAACAGATGTGAAAAAATTTAAGTTCGACTCATTGTTTATGATTAAAAGTGAAGTTTACCTTATACGCATTTGGAATCTTCAGAAATGTTATGTTCAGAGCATTAAATAAATCGTAAGGAAATGAACAGCGTTAATAATAATCCAAAACTACGTAAGTTCGTATAAAAGAGACTTTCAAAAGATTCTCTTGTAAGTCTGCAGTTTAAAATCGGTTGGATTACAAAAAGGTACAGTCTCTTCAATAAAAGTTTCTATCTTTTTTATTTGACCTTACTTTTCTTTTTTCTTCTTTCATTTTATCTATAATTATATCCACAATAAGATCATCCTCGTCTGATTCAGAATCAAGTAGTTCTATCTGTAACGCAACATTTAAAATAGCAGCTTTGACATGATTATTTGCAGGAAACCTCCATATTTCTTGTTAGCGTTCGCGTTTACTTTCAAACTGGACATGTAAGCACGAATACACATGCTAATGACGTCACTTCCGGTGTTCAGACGTAGCACTATTAGCTCAAAAGTAAACGAACCCTAAGATATACACAGCGAGAAAATCGGAAACGTGCACTGAACAGACTGTCCCATGTTTCACCAAAAAAGAATAAAATTGACATAGGTACTGAAACTGAACCTATAAGTGAGCCTTCTCTGGAAGTGAAATTAGCAAAAAAACTGGATTTAGCAAATGCTAAGATTGATCACTTGAAGAGGGAAATATTTACTCTGAAAAGAAAAAATAAATTATTACATTTGGCTCTTACTGAGAAAAATCAAAAATTAAAATTATTAGAAAATAAAAAACATGAAGAAGTGAATGAGAAAATAAATAATATTTTGAAAAAAATATTTACCAAAACACAAATAGATTGTCGTATAACAAAAAATGAAGCCACATTGGACAAAAGAAGATATAGCAAAAGCACTGACCTTGCGTACTTTGTCTAAGAAGTGTTATATGCAGTGGTGATATTCGAAATATTTAACAAGGGGTTCGCTAGCAGAAAATTTTTCCCTGACAATCACCGACAAACGAAATGGAAGTTTTGAATAGAAATAAATACAATACCTTTTCTTGCAACCGTATATCTAACAATCAGTGGCATACTTGGAACGTAACGAGCCATGGGTGAAGGGCAGGTAACGATAATATTTTAGGGCTGTCGACCTTTTTTTTTTGTATTTTTGTATTTTTTATTTTTAGGCAGGGGTAATCTTTACCGCGAAATGGCGCTTCTCCAAATACACACGTGTCATCATCTCTCGAGATACATTATACTTTTTCTTTCGCTGTCCATAGCGCGACACGTGTTCGACAGCCATCTTGTATTATCTCGCGCGCGTGTCATTCTGGGATCTCTCTTATGACTGGATCTACTTTCAAAAACTCTCTTGAATCGATCGCAATTAAATCTCGATTGAAACGGTCGAGAGAGATCGCACCAAGACATACTCCCTGACCTTGCTCACAATCTAGATTGAAATGCTCGGTACGAACGGGGTATAAGGCTCTAGTTTAGTAGTATTACAGAGTATAATACGCATATTTTGATATATCTTTTAAAAAAAACAAACCCACTGAAAAATGTTCCGTGTGTTTAACAAGGTTCGGGAAACTGAAAATTTTAACAACGGGTTCGGCCAAACCTGTGCGAACCCGCCGAATATCACCACTGGATGTAAGTTATAACTTATAAGTTATTTTATTTGCAATCGATCTTTTTAACTCTTTAATTAAGCAGTAAAATTTTGTTTTTACTACGTATTTGTAGACTGAATAGTACCCTAAGGATATATACTTTAGTGGGGACATATGGTCTAGTTTCTCCCCAGATATGGAACAGTTCAAATAGGCTATATTATTGGGGAGTTTCTATTTGTGAAGTTTTGTGATATTTTGTTGCTATTGTTTTTGTCAATATTTTTAAAATTAACATGATTTCAAATGTTATCTTTTGTATATAATGAGAAATGCTCATTCTTTGCTTTATATATGAAATAAATTATATATTAGTTACTCATCTTCTAGAAATAGATAAATAATTCTTTCATTAAATACGATAAGTTTCAATGAAACGTTTCGTAAATCATTTGAAAATATCGTAAAAAATATTAAAATATACACAAATACAAATATAACATAATTAACTAAACAATAACATTAATGCCCGATACATTCTAACCTACACGCCATCAATGCCATAAGATATCGGGCTAGATAAAGGCTCTAATATTATTTTAATTACGAAATAATTTACTAGAATTAGATGCTATTTCTTATTAACTTTAATAATTATAAGTTAATGTTTAGCATTAATAAAAGTTTTCAAAATGATTAATTTACTGTGTTTTTGTTATTTCTTACTCCTGTTTTTAGGTATTCGGTATTCGGCCGAATAGCGAAAAATAGGCCGAATAGGCGAAATACTGGGTAGTAACCGAATATTCGTTACATCACTAGTTATAATCTTTTATTTTCTGTTTCATATTATAGGTAGTTAGTCAATGTAAATATCTACAATAACAATTCCAATTTAGATTTATTTTTATACAGTCGCAAATCACACCTAAACACAAATTTTCCAGCAAATAAACGTAAAAAACTTACAGATCGAATGTTTTCGGCCATAAATTTATCGGCCTTCTTCAGGAAAAAATAAACGGAAAAAAGTTCTATAAATTGAACATCGCCGCCTTGTAAATTTCAAAAGATCGTAAACGGCTGTGACGTATAGTGTATAACGTCTATTATGAGTCTAAATAATGTTTCCAAGCCGTTGAAACATAAATGACATCGGTTTTGATGCAGGTTCCACTCCTGCTCGCCTTGTAGATCTCCACTGCTTCTAAAATTTTAATATTTTGCAGGTCGAAGACCTTGTGAATTAGCTTGCCTGGTCCGAACAGGAGCCAGGCCAAGGTAATTCACAAATGTCGTGCCAGTAGGTTCACACGCAGTGGCCTTGCATCCACACTTGGCCTGCAGCACGCAGTGGTCAGCTCCCTTGACACTCCACACCTCTTCGCCCTTGCTAAAACGCACAAACCCGGTCAACAATTACGGCCAGTGATAGATAAAGCCAAATCCTCAACGTTTGTATTGGAGCAACACATACACCACAGGTTAAGGCAACACCTTAATTCGTATTCATACATGATCTCAGATTCTGGTGCACTTCTCTCCAAACTTGATGCTATTAGTTTAAATGGAGACGAATACTGTCTTCGATTTTGTTTCCATGTTTTTTTCTATAAGGTTAGAGCCTTGTTTCTGTGCATTGAGAGATTTCTTTCTAAGCTGTACTCCTGATGCTCAATTATACCACTCGCAAATACTAGAGCTTACACACTTATTAGGCTATTCGTCCACTTTATTTTAACCAACGCATCTACATCCAAAAACGAGGAGTACCCATAAGTAGCCCCATCTCAGGGGATCTCTGTGAATTGGTCATACGACAGTTGGAAGGGCGGTCCTTGAAAAACATCAAGCATGACATCCTTCTTTACACCCGATATGTCGATGACATTTTAATTGTATGGAGAAGACGTCCGGACATTTGTGAGGTGTTAAAAGTGTTTAATAAAAACAACTACGGGTTAACGCTAAAGTTGGATCAGGAAAGCCGTAATAGCGTGAATTTCTTAGACATCAAGATTCAAGTGGCTGACAACAAAATCATCACAGCTGTTTACCGCAAAGATACGTACGCTCCCTTTTCATACCAGTCAATTCAGCTGACCCATGGTCTTATAAGGCTTCTCTGTTCCGTGCACTGGTAGCCAGAGCCTACACACATTTTACACACTTGTCGGATACGCAAAAGGAGCTTGAGCATCTCAAACAGGTAGCATCCAACCATAAATATGGCCGCAAGTTTATTGACAATCTTGCATCAAAATATATGGCCCAGTCATCAGACATTGTCAACAAAGCTGAAACGAATCAGGTGGTCTTAGACTACGAACCGTCGCTACTTCGCATCTATAGAAGGATTGCAAAGAATATAAACGTACTCCTGACCTACAAAAGGAAACCCAACGTTTTCTGCCTTCTGTCAAACGCGAAGGACAGAGCTAAGGACGCAATGGCTTCTGAGATTTATCACATCCCCCTACATAACGAGAGGTTTGACAGAATACTGTCGTACATAGGATCCACGTACAGATCGCTGCAAGCAAGACTAAAAGATCACAAATAGGACGTGCTAAAAGGAAACACCAATACTGCTTTAGCTCGTTATGCCAGCGATCCAGGCCAAGCTAATTCACAAGGTCTTCGACTGGCAAAATATTAAAATTTTAGAAGCAGTGGAGATCTACAAGGCGAGCAAAAGTGGAACCTGCATCAAAACCGATGTCATTCCTGTTTCAACGGCTTAGAAACACTATCTACTCTCATAATAGATGTCATACACTACACGTCACAGCCGTTTACGATCTTTTGAAATTTACAAGGCGGCGATGTTCTATTTATAGAACGTTTTTTCCGTTTATTTTTTCCTGAAGAAGGCCGATAAATCTGTGGCCGAAACCATTCGTTCTGTAAGTTTTTTACGTTTATTTGCTGGAAAATTTGTGTATAGGTGTGATTGGCGATTCTATATGTACTGTTCCAGTTTTTGATGAAGTTATATTTAGTAGACTTATTTTTACATACGATTTGCATTCTGTATAGACATTTTTCATATAGACATCTTTTTAAAAGAATTTTTATAAAATTCACGAATTACTCTTCATCACTATAATTTATTAGTATTTTAGTAAATGTGTACACTGTTTATCGGTAAATATCCTGTAATTTAAAAATATAATTTATATATTTTAAATGATTTAGCGTAGACAATAAAAATTTTAATCACTCTACAACATCCATTGAATATGAATTTGTCTGATATTTAATTAAAATCGTTTTATTTTTCCATTTAGCTAATCTTTACCCGGGCAATACAAAAAACAAACTAAATAGGAAACGAACGAAATTCAATCTTGCGGGAATAAAATCCACGATTCACTCTTCAGAATTTGTAATTCACACGTTCCAACGTTGTGAGTTCCTCTTATCAAGGAGTTACGAGGAAAGTATACTTAACACAAGTCTTTCAAAAATACAATATGTTTTAAAATCTGAATCTAACATATTATAAAACTTTACATTTAACAATAGGAATGAATAAGAATATAGATTATACATTCTAATATTAAAAGTCACGTAAAATTAAATTTTATGCCGTTTATTTCATAAATGTTGTTATTATTTTCAGTTATTCTTTGGACGAAACACAGTTTAGAAGAAAATATTTTCCAAGTGAATAGAAAAAAGTGTATATTACATATATTGCATTACTTACATCAATGCTGTTCATTTAAAAAAAAAGCAAAGGATCTGCTGCAAGGATATAAAAAGAAAATTCATAAAGATATAAACACACCTTTAAAATGTTTTATAGAAACAGTTTACTTTAAAATGTTGTCCCTGATTAGCTGTTGTTGAAAATATTAGTAACATAATATATTTATACACGAATATTATTATCTCTAACATTAATTTTGTGTGTTTTGATACAGAAATCTCTTTAAATAATAATTTTTATATTTAAATTAAATATTATTATTGATTTAATTATTGTTCTTAATTAAGAAAGTTTTTATTATATATCGATAAAATATTTAAAGCAATTTTATTAATTGCAGGAAAAAGGAACCGAAAGAAATTTTCATGAACACACTGTAAGAAGAATTTCAAAACTAATCAACATTTGCAAAGGCATGAAAGAATTCATACCGGAGAAAAGCCTTACAGTTGTGACAAGTGTAAACAGAAGTTTACAAGAAAGGAAAGCTTAATTGAACACCTTAGAATCCACAGTGAAGAAAAGCCTTACACTTGTGAGGAGTGTGAAAGCAAGTTTACACACAAGAAAAGTTTTATTGGACACCTTCAAACACACACTGAAGAAAAGCCTTACAATTGTGACGATTGTAAACAGAAGTTTGCACGAAAGGATAGATTAATTGCACACATTCGGATTCACACTGGAGAGAAGCCTTACACATGTAACGAGTGTAAACAAAAATTTACACAAAAGGCGCACTTATCTAAACACCTTCGGACACACACTGGAGAAAAGCCTTACAGTTGTGACGAGTGTAAACAGAAGTTTACAACTAAACAAATTTTGCAAATGCATGAAAGAATCCATACAGGAAAAAAGCCTTACAGTTGTGATGAATGTAAACAGAAGTTTGCACGAAAGGCAAATTTAATTCTGCACCTTCGGATCCACACTGGAGAGAAACCTTTCACATGTGACGAGTGTAAACAGAAATTTACACAAAAGGGAAACTTAATTAAACACCTTCGGGTCCACACTAAAAAAAAGCCTTATACTTGTGACGAGTGTAAACAGAAGTTCACAAAAAAGGCAAACTTAAACACTTTCGGATTCACAACAGACGAAAGTAATATAAATGTTAATTATGTCTAGCGAAATTTTAATAAAAAAAATTATAATTTAAAATTTTCTTATTTTTAGTCAATTTTTAAAAATAAAAACAAAGAATTAGTCAAAGGAAGAGGAATATTTCCATATTCTTATTCTAACCATAAAAATGTATTTAATGAAAATATTTTATTAGCAAAAAATACATTTCCTCCAGTTATTTTGTTATAAAAATTATCTGATGTCTACAATCATGCCAAGTTAGGTTGGAAATAATTTAATTGTAAAACTTTTAAATATTATCTAAAATTATATCGATATGTAGATACGTTATTATTAGCAGATGTATCTCAAAATTTTAGATTATTAAGTTTAAAACATTATAATTTAGGTCCAGTGTATTTTGTAACTAAACCTGATTGAACATGAAATTGTGTATTAAAAACAACAAATAAAAATTATTTAGTGATATTGACAAATGCTTATTTATAGAAAAAAAGAATAAGTTTAGCTGGGAAACTATTTGCAAAAGTCAATAACTTATTATTACAGGAGACTTATGATAAATCCCAACTAATCTCATTTGAATAGATGCTAATACAGTGTAACTTCTATTGTTATGTAATGAGTACGTATTTACCTATAAGTAATTTTAGATGTTTAAAAGTATTTGAAGTAGACACTTTAAACATTCTAAATATATCTGATGATAACAGTATAGGATATATTTTAAAAGTTAATTTAAAATATCCTGAAAATATCCATTATATCTTATTCAATAATCAAAAAAGACCAGAAGCAACTAATGATTTTGATAAATCTTTTTTGTAAAAACATGTCAAAATGTGAGAAAATATTTAAGTTTAAAAGCTTATCAGTGTGATAAATATTTACCCAAACCAATATTAGAAAATTTTCATATTATTAATAATAATCTTACTATTTTTAAAATGAAAAAGACTAATGTGTGTTTGGATAAACCAATTTACATTGGTTTTACAGTTTTAGAATTACATAAATTACATAGAAATATATATAAATCATAATATAGAATATTTTTAAAAAATATGGTAATTTATTATATACAAGAAAAATACCAAAAAAAAAAAACAAACATATTTTTTAAAAATTACAATATATCCAACAGTATTTGAGACAGCCGAGAAGATACTTAAGCCATTTAATATTTCGTTAGCCCCGGCATTCGATAACAATAGAAAAGGTAATTAAAAAACCAGAGATCCAATTATAGAAAATAATAATATAACTCCTGAATAGCGGCCAGTTTTCCATGGAAGGTTCTACTGGATGGCGTACTTTCTTAGCAGATCAGCCACATGTTGCGCTGGCTTACTCCGCCAATCTAAACCAATCATTCTCACCTCATTTATTGTCCTCGATATTAAAGATTGTAGCTATTAACTATCAAGCAATGGCGCATCGCATGAAGAATTAAATCCAATAACAATAGACGCTGAACATCTCACTAATAAAGAGTTAACTCAGGATTGATGACTGACCAGCTCGTTGGACCAAATTATGTACTTTTTATAATTGGTTAGTTTTAGTTAGTTTTCAGTGAATAATTCTTCGAAAATGATGTGATGAGTCCTTAAATTTTAGTCATTGTAGGTACTAAAAGCCAGCAACGAGATGCTTAACTTTTCCGGCAACGTTTGGTGACACCGTCTGTTATTTTAATTAAAAATATAAAAAGTTATTTTTAATATTATAAAATGGCAAAAAGCTTGATTTTGAAATTAGATTTTATATATGTTTATAAATGTTAATGAGTAAAGTCTTCGTTAAGTTAGATCCTACTCGAGATATGACACGTCCCCTTTATCTCCTCACTCCGTCGACGTTTAATTACCAAAATTTAATAGAATCAATCATCCTAATACACAAACCTTGCAAATTTCAGAAATTTTTGAGAAAGAGCATAGGAATTATTAAGCTTCAGAGAGGTGAAGAAAATCGTGCTTCTCCCGTACACACGGATTCACATACTCACTAACATCCATTCGTACAGAAAAAACCCACAATTTTCTTTTTATTTTTTGGTATTTTGAAGTCCGCTGAGCCCAAAAATGTATAAATTTGGGAAGAATCATTTTTTGACTAATCACCATACTTTTCCTGTGTTAAACATAACAGAGCCGGAAAAGTTAAAAAAAAAAAAGAATAGAAAATAAATAATAAGGAATTTATGTATAATTTTTCAATAATTTCATCCGCGTATTTTATCACTTCCAGTAAATTATTTGAATCGATGGTGATAAATTACAGACAGTGAATTCTATTATTTCTTTTTCTGTTAGCCTACAATTGAAATAATTTATCAAGTGGTAAATTAAGTTTTTGCATTAGAAACTATAAACTGTTTTACACATTCTGATAGGTCGCTCAGACTCGCAATTCGAACGATCGCTTTGTGGAAGACGAGGATTGACAATTAAAATGACAACCCCGAAAAATTCCTGTTATGTGTTTGACAGCAGGGATTCGACCCCGGGTCACACCGAGCGGTACTCTAAAATCGTAACCGCAACTAGGGCATTGGCAGTCTTTATTGGGCTGCAATTTCAAAAACTTGTAAACCTATAAATTTCCACTGCCTGTTCGACTGTACGTCCTTAATCTCGAAAGCGGAATTACATAAATAAAAGTCGAAACCAAATATGGAAAGCTTACGGGCAGAAAGCCTTGATTAACTACTATATACGTTATAGTTAATCAAGGATAGTTATAACTATATAAATATTTACATAGTTGACCGGCATGACTCGGTTGTTACCAGCAAAAGTGTGATGTACAGTACAAGACGCTAGTACAGTACAAGTTTTTATTTTTATGAAGTTATTATTTCAATTCAGTGTTGTAATGTGGTGTTCTTCCTATCACATCAATCAGGTTTATGATATCAAGAAGAATAGAATTGACATTTTTAGTAATGCAAAAGAAGTGTATTTATTATTCCAGTAATAGTTAAAGTAATATCTTTGAGAAATTTTTGTAATAATTGCATCTTATCGGTTATTAATAAGCAAAATATATTCAATATTTACGAAATTTGCAGGCACGGTTGCCGATAACAATATTGGATACGAATGTTGGAAATTGTTCGACGAGAAATGTATGGAAGTGTTTGAAAAATCAAACTGTAATAAGTGTAATAAACAAACAATAAACACTCTCGTATCTCGTCTCATATATAAATTGATGAATGAATAGATGTGTTTCATACTGTTTATTACTGGGCCTGTGATAAAAGTATAAAAGCCAACGAATCTACGAACAATTATGAAACCATATCTACCGAAAATCAGATTTCTAGCAATACTACTGGAATGCTTCCAACGTTATGTTTTGCCACTTGTAAATGGAAAAGTATTGACAGACGAAGAAATTCGATAATAAGAGAATCATCGTCATCCACGTCTACATCTAATCTTCGTGATATTATTTGCAGAAGTAGGTAGAGAAGAGAGAGGAAATATCAATACATATTACGAAAACTTGTTTTATTATATGAATCGAAGTTCTGTGAAAACTGATGAAGATATTCTTGTTACTAGTAATACCCGATTTATATGTGTAATATTTTCAAAGCACGATTGCTTTGTTTCTGAAATTCTTCCTATAAGACATTCCAGAGAAGAAAATATTTCTGTTTTCGTAGATTAGTTTCAAATACACAAAAACCATCTATTAGAACATTTTCATGTGATGGCGAGGGATAGTCAAAATGCTCCTCACCTACATATTTAGGTAAATTTACATTTTATTAATTTAATGCTGGGATTGATAAGTATATTTTTATAAAACACAATATACGAGTGAAGAAGGACAGCCATTATTATTACTCTTTAAAAGAATAGGATAAAACCACAGACGACAACAATGTAAATAAACAGAACAATAAAAATTCTTTAATTTTAATACAGGGAATACATAATGAAATATATTACAGTGGGTGATCGGTTAACGAACGCTTTCGCAAAAGATTTTTATGTTCGGACAACGAACACCTCACAACAAACACAACGTAAAATAATAAATACCGATTGGTCTTCCCTTGTCTTCAGGTGACAATTCGAAACTTTTCGGAGCGCGGGAGACGTCTACATCGACGCTCAACCCGGTATATACTGATCGGATAGTATTCCTCCGAACTTTGAAACTCTCCCTTGTAATACCAGCCTTTTATTTTTTTCACAATCAATTCTTTCAAAGTACTGTATTCGCGAGACTGTCGGGCAAGTACTCGTTAAGTTTTGCGTCGGTTTTTATAATAGCAAAGATAGAGAGTGGGCAGACGATGTCTGATGTTGCTGGGTAGTATGGCTCGAACAGGTCTACAGTAGGCCGTAGTTCAGTCTTATTTAAGAAATGTACTGTATAATCGAGAAGACTCAAGCAGCTAAAGGAGTCACAAAAATCACATCTGAAATAAAGAACATTGAAGAGTTCATAATAAAGCCTAGATCTAATCTAACGACAGATGAACACCAAGAACTCTTGAATGAAGAACACCAAGAAACTCTTCGAGAATTGTTTTCTTCTGAAAACAACAATTAATGCCGATATCTGCTATTAAACATCTTTCGAAGAAGTGGGAGGATATCAGAACAACGGTCTCAGAATGGCATCCCAACCAGGTTGAGGTTAATAGGCTTAGAGATCTCTACAATTACAATGCTATAAATTACATCTGAAAAATCCTGAAGAAGAGAGAAAAGCAATCGATATTAGACAGATTCTTTAACCTTTACAAACGGAAAAGACATGACTAATAAAAATGCAAGACTGTGTACATTTAAATGTATTTTTATTATTACATATAAATAAACGTAGTAAGAAAGCAGACATTTTTTATTTTTAGGGGTCTCCAGAACGAGTTAATGCAATGCTATCAGCTACTGCTGTGGTTCTTATTGAAGCTCCTTTAGGCCCTGCATACTGTATATCATTAGTTACAAATTTCATTATTTCCATGCGATGGATATGTAGTTAACTTCTTATTCTACACCACCCTTTAAATTGTACAAAATTAAGAGTATAATAAATATCAGAATATTAATATTGATCAGTTTTTTTTATTGTTTTACCTGTCATATATATGTATTATATGTGATTAGTATAATCTGTATACTCTATCTGCTTAGTATTTATATGTATGTCTTTATATTATACCTGGTTAGTTATATATCTGTATATTATGTATGCCTATATATATATATATATATATTAAACCTGCAAAAACCCGTAATTTGCCTGTGAATATTTAATAAACAGCTAAATTTGCTCAAATTTTTGGGAACAAAGTTTTATTTTCGTGAAATTCTTTCTCATACACTAAATGTGGTTAAGAGAAATTCAATAAATAATGGCAGATACCGGTACATTACAGTATATCTACTAGTTTCATTCTAACAAAAATATGCAATTCATTAAAATTTACTTGTTGCTGTCACTGGTAAATACTGTAAAAAGTTCTTTAAATTTAATGAATCATTCAATACCTGATGCTGAGAAATGTTTATTTAACAAACATTAACGCTTTCAACCCAATATGATGGGCATTTAATGTTAAAATACGTGCGAATTTCTGTCGCATCTGAAGATGGCCCATCATATTGGGTTGAAAACGTTAATGTTTGTTAAATAAACATTTCTCAGCGTCAGGTGTTGGATGATTCATTAAGTATTTTAAAGAGCTGGGTATAATAGTTAGTTCTTTAAGTTACTTTCTTTCGGAGTTTCGGTAAATATTGTGTCAAAACCGCACTGCCTTCGAAGAATCATTACTCGTTCGCTCCGAAAAGGAGAAGCACGTGCCGCCTTTGTAGCCCCGATTCTGTTTCCCCAGTTCGCCGCTAGAGGCGCCTCAATCTAGTTTAGCCGTTTCTCCCATTAGCTCTATATCTATTGACATTGGTATTATCTTTTTTTTTGCTTATCTTTGTTCCGTTGTTACCTTGTCTAACGTCTCATTAGGAAATGGCTCTCTGGGGACCAGGCACAGTGATGAAAAAATTTCCCACATTGCAAGATATTCCTCTGCCAAGGATAAATTCGGCAATCTGAGAAATTTTTTTTTTTTCTATTTACTTCAACTAAACAAAATAATAAGTGTTGAAATTAGCTTGCTCTGAAGTCGACTGTTCAACAAAGAGATAGCCAGACGTTCGACTCTCCGGTTGAAACGAAACTTGACGAGCAAGTAGCCCTAAACACAAATAGTTCCTTGTCCAAGTTAACGGACCCGCTTCTAAAGCGTTCCCGAAAAACGTGCCTCTGAAAATCGAGTGTTTAGCTTATAAGACTAAAAGTTGTTACCCCTGTCTTCAACACTACCATAGCCATGTGAATAAGAAGCCAGGCGTTAAAGTTATGAGATGTCCAGTGAAATCTTAGTTTATATATTTTTTTTTACGTGTAACAAAATTATTTTATTATTTTGCCGTATCATTAACATTATTTTTATTTTTTTTAAAATTAATTAAAGAAGACAGTCGTTCCGGAAAAAAATTCTTCTAGACGATCACCATTTATTTTCATTCTTGTTCTAGAACAAATTTCTTAGATGACCAGACCTTCCTTATTTAGGCTACTTAGCCATCTAATGTTAAAACGTTCGTTAAAAACAAAGTTAGTCCAATTAAAATTTTTAAAAATTCTTAAAAATTGGAAATGGATGGCATTAAAAAAGTATGGTAAGTGAAAAAGTATGATAACTTTTTTATTTTTCGTCTCCGGTCCAAAAGTAGAGTACCGTTGAACTCGTCTCGGTCCCCTGAGTTCCAATATATAATCAAACTCCTGAAATTCCATAGGGGGTAATCTATAGTACACCCCTATATTTCTTATTATTTTTAGATTAAAACAGACTCAAGAATAATGGAATTTATCTTTTCTAATAAATAAAAGTGAAGAAACATCAGAATGAAGCCAGCTAAAATTACAGTGAAAGAATCTCCACGAGCAAGATTAAAAAAGGAACGAACTCGAAACCCCTTTTGTGAGTAAAAGCGATTTCCGGTTAAAATGCACCTAGGTAGTCCAAGATGGCGGCGTTTCCGGTTGCGATGCCGACGCTCCCGACGGCGACTGTTGGAAGCGAGACGCGATCACGTGACCCGTTCGGAAAGCTTAGCGCTGGCGACTGTAGAGGGCGTTTTTCGAAATCTGGCAATTTTTGTATGCAAATCGCTTCGTTCGTCGTAGATTTTTTCTTGCGGTAAAATTATGCAAATTTTCGTTTCCTTTCGCATGGTCGTGGCGTATGCAAGACGTTTTTTTTCTTTTCGTTCTTTAGAATTTTCCTACTGCTTTTTTTACGGTATGTGCTTCTTTTTTTCCTTTCGTATCGAGGTTTATTCCTGACATTTTGCATTTTGTTTATTTCGTTTTTTCGAAATTTAGAAAGAAAGAAGAAAAAATGAAGAGAATAATAATGTCGACCGAAGTGATATTTTCGGAAAGAATTCTGGACTAGGTGTGATTCGCTAATGTTCTTCGAATTGCTTGGAAGCGAATTTAACGATTTGAGGATGGACGAGAGAATTCCGTCCGACGTGAAATTGGCCGCAACATCGTCGAGGCCGTTTGTACCGTTTGTTCCCGTGCGTCTAAGTTGGTGTACCGTGCCGACAGGAATTCCGTGGCGATGAGATGCGCCTATTGTAAAAAGAACTCCTCCGCTTTCGAAGGTACCTTTAGGGGTAAGTGCGGACGCATTTCTTGGGGCAGAGTGTTTTCCTTCGTAAGGCTCTTGCTGTGCTTGGAATGCACGCTAAAGAACGCGGCCTTTGCGTGCTCTATCAGTAGTCACACGTCTGTCGATTGGGCAAACTACTTTCGTCTAGTAATGATGATAGCGGTAGAGAATGTTTCGTCGTTTAAAATAGGAGGACCCGGCAGAACCGTGGAAATCGACGAGACCGTTATAGCCAGACGTAAATACGAAAAGGGTCGCAAACTGAAGGGTACGACATGGGTAGTCGGCGGAGTGTGTCGCGAGGATAACGCATGCTTTGTTTGCAAGGTCAACGACAGGAGCGAGGAGACGTTGAATTGGATAATTTCGAAATTCGTTAAATCTGGAAGCACGGTTTTTACCGACGAGTGGAGAGGTTATAATCACATAGACGACCTGGAAGGTGTAGAAATAGTTCACAAGACGGTGAATCATTCGAAAAATTTCGTGGACCCTCAAACCGGCGTAGTACACACTCAGAAGATAGAAAGGCTATGGGGAGTCTTAAAAAACAGAAAGCATTTGCCCAAACATTATACCGAGGATTTGTCGGATTCTTATCTGTACATGTTCATGTACAAGAAGAAGTTTAAATGGCACCAACTACGGCCCGGAAAACGATTCGAACTGTTTGCGAAACATTTAAGTTACATATATCCGGGATCGGGTAAGATCCCCGTATGGAAGGAACCGCTGTCTGTGCCCGCCGCCCCAGAACCCCGAAAGAAAAAGGAGGAAACGGAAACGAAGGGGAAGAAAAATACAAGTGGGAATGTAAAACGGACGAAGAAAAAGAAAAGAATCGTCCCAAGCAGAATCGAAAACCGGTCACCACGTCGTCGTTGCCAAAAAAAAAGAAAAGAAAGTGACAGCCTTCGGAAACGTGAGTAAATTTTTTTTCGAAAACTTAGTAGTAGTAGTAGTTTTTACATACAACATACATTTTTTTAGTTAGGCGTCGGCGCTTTTCCGAGGTAGTCACGTGATCTGCGTCTCGCTTCCAACAGTTCGCCGTCGAGAGTGTCGGCAGTCGCAACCGGAAACGCCGCCATCTTGAATACCTCGGTGCAAATTAACCCGATTTCCTTATTTTTTACATCCATAATTTTAGTTTTTAGCTCTAACAATTAGAAAAAGTCATTAAAGGACAGTTTACTTAAACATTTGTAATGTAGAAATAAACGTTTCATTTCAATAGTCGAAATTCTATACATTTTATATTCACTTAATTAACAAAAGAATATCGGCCCGTAATTTTCTTAGATATTTATATTTCATTTAGACTTAATCGAATTCATTTATTTTTATGTTTTAGTGTGATTAATCAATTTATATTTACCGTTTTAAAAGCTTTGACAATAAGAAAAGAATCAGATGTCGTGTTACCCAACGTAATTCTTGCATAAACGGAGTTTGTTGTCAATTATATTTAAGGCTTATCACACACTGCAATCGAGTAAACAATTATTCACAATTGTAATAAATGTTATAATTAGTAAAGGGTAATAAATTGTTTTGAAATATTCGATTGCTGTGTTTGGTAAGCCCTAAAATATAAACCGAAAATACGTCGAATAATAATGTAAGGGCAAAAAGCAGTGTCATTAATATTAAATTTATCGACAACATTCAAATCAAATAAATTTATTTGAATAGAAATAAACTTAAATTAGATTAAGGTTGAAGCTAACGGCTTCGTTAGATCGTTACTTTCTATTGGATAATACAACGTTATGTGGCACGAAGAAAACATTTTTAAAAAGTTTGTAATAGAAGTGACACGATACGGCTATGTTCTTTAAAAGTTTATATTTTAAATTTAATAAAGTAACTTTAAAATACACAATTTGCAAACATATTTAAAACTGCAATGAAGAAAAAAAGATTAACCTCACGAGGTAACTGACGTCACTGCACCGCCAACTATATAACTATGATGCCGAATCGAAATCGATAAAACGTTTAATATTTAGTTAATATTTGCGCAAAATATGTATCAGCTTATAATCAACTCGTGTTTATGAATATAAAAAATAATAAATTCGTTTAGAAAATAATTTATGTATTAATCTATAAGTTTTATTTGTAGACGTTACCTTTAGCTTAGATTAAGCCTATACTGTAGTTTTATATACAATGTATAAGGGATATTATCTGAAAGTCACTTGTTATTAGTGACGTTCTTCTCTTCACTTTGAATCTCGTGTAGTTCTGACCTTCTTAACAGTTTGGGGTCATCGTTAGGCAAGGACCTAAATTTAGACAAGTTCGACAAAGTCGAACATGGGGAGAGAGGGGGTTGAACTTTATTGGATGTTCGTTTTATTTCATTAAATTTTATTCAGTTTATGCATTTTCTATTATTCATACACAGATAAAAGTTTTGCAAGAATTTGAGTTTTGTTGGACGTTCAAAGAAAGAAGGGGTACGAAAACTTGGACAAACTGGAACAAAGAGAAAGAGGAAATAACAAATTGAAAGAAAATGAGAACGTAATTTGTGCGCACACCCTTTTATGAAGTTCAGCCCGGGCCGCATGTACCAAGAGGAGCAAGTGGGGCCTGACTATAAAACTTCACTCTTCACAAACAACTATATAAAAACGGCCCAGTTATGATTGCGAATGAAAGTACTTATTTTTAAATAATAAATCTATGATATAAAAATAAGAGCTGAGAAATTTGCCTGGTGTTCTGAGGTCTCGCATCTAGTATCATTAGCGTAATGGAAAAGATTGATTTCGTGCCGTCAAAAATCTATTCTATAAACCGCAATCGAATACTAGAATTGCTTCACTGATTACGCTCCTTGAAGATTGCGCCTCTAATAACAATTTTAGGCAATTCTACGTAACAATGGTAATGGAACAGATCACCTTAATTTTAATTTAAAATTTAGTTACACCAAAAGACTGAATATTTCAATATCTTGTTGACTTTTCATTCCAGCACAGCGTTCAATCTGTTTGGCAGTGATCGTCTATAAATAAGTTTTCTGTGGCAATTTTCTGATCATGGTTGTTCCAACGTGCTTTTCACTTCATTTTTGTTAGTAATTTTAAGTCTCCAAATTTTTCCACTTAATTCATTTTAAAAATATTCGATTACATTTAGGATCAAAGTCTGTCGGTGACTCAATCATTTTTTGGCAAATTTACCGCAGCCACTTTATAAGATTGTGTTCTGGATCATTATCATGAATAAAATGGAAGATATTCAAGATCCATAGTTTTCCAGCGGAAGTTTTTGCATTCTGTTTTGAAATACTGTAGATCCTCTATAACACGGTAGATACGTTCCGTGTTATATGAGTCCGTGTTGTACGAGTCACTTAAATACATGAGCCAATCACAGCCCGGCACGTGTGCAATTTAGGGGCTACAACTGTTCAAAAGGTTTTCTTCCATAAAAATTAATCGATTCTAGACTAATTTGACTCAACATTTCCAAATCACGTATAACTTTTTGTGAATAATCAATATAAACTATGGTATAAACAAAAAATTGTAGGATCACTTACCGAGTGTGCACCGTTTGACGACGCCATTGCTTAAGCTTGTTTTCGTCGCGGAGCAGCTCATTGAACGGCGGGCGCGTGTTTCCCGATAAGTTATTTTCCTGCGAAAAATACGCCGAACTTTGGAAACATCATCAATATAAATATAATTTTTATGGCCGTTAATCAATAAATAGACTTTTAGTAGGTCCGCTGCTCATTTAAACCCAACTGTTTGTACAATATTTGCTATTAGTCTTGATTCGACCAATCCTGTCGCGACACGAGTCGGCGATGACGTTTTACCGTGTTATACGAACACGACTGCGTTTTTTTCGCCGTGTTATACGAATCCGTGTTATAGGAGAATCTACTGTATATCTACATTCTCCGTACATATTTCATCAGTAACCACACCCTTTCCATCTCCATAGACTACCATTTATACCCAAACAATAACGCTTTTTTCTCCATGTTTTAGGGAAAAGCTTGTGATAAGTTAACATTTTTGGCTCGTTGGTCAAACTATGACTAGAATAAATCGACAGTTCGACCAACAGAGCCAAAAACGTTAAATTTGCAGTTGACTGAGAATATTACAAGCTTAGTCATAATGTTCTATTCTCTGTTTCATATTATAGGTAGTTAGTAAATGTAAACGTCTACAATAGCAATTCCAATTTAGACTTATTTTTGCATTATGTATAGATACTTTACGTATAGACATCAGTTTAAAAGAATTTTTATAAAATTCACGAATTACACTTCATCATAAAAATTTATTAGTGTTTTAGTAAATGTGTACATTGTTTATCTGTAAATATCATGTTATTTAAAGATAGAATTTATATATATTTTGAATGATTTAGCCTAAAGAATAGAAATTTAAGTCACTCTACAACATCCTTTGAATATAAATTTGTCTGATATTTAATTAAAATCGTTGTATTTTTCTATTCAGATACTCTTCATCCTGAAAATACAACAAACAAACTAAACAGGAAACGAACGAAATTCAATCTTGCGGGAATGAAATCCACGATTCACTCTTCAGAATTTGTAATTCACACGTTCCAACGTTGTGAGTTCCTCTTATCGAGGAGTTATTAGGAAAGTATACTTTACATAAGCCTTTAAAAAATACAATAGTTTTTAACGTCTAAATCTAGCATATTATACAATTTTTTATTTAATAATAGAAATGAATAAGAATATGAATAATACATTCTAATATTAAAAGTCACGTAAAATTAAATTTTATGCCGTTTTTTATTTCATGAATGTTGTTATTACTTTCAGTTCTTTGGACGAAACACAGTTTACAAGAAAATATTTTCCAAGTGTATAGAAGAAAGTGTATATTAGTTGAATTGCATGACTTACATCAATGCTGTTCATTTAAAAAGAAGCAAAGGATCTGCTGCAAGGATATAAAAAAATATTCACGAAGACATAAATACAGTTTTAAAATGTTTTATAGAAATTGTTTACTTTAATATGTCGTCCCTGATTAGCTGTTGTTGAAAATATTAGTAACATAATATATTTTTATACACGAACATTATTATCTCTAACATTAATTTTGTGTGTTTTGATACAGAAATCTCTTTAAATAATAATTTTTATATTTAAATTAAATATTATTATTGATTTATTTATTGTTTTTATTTAAGAAAGTTTTTATTATATATCGATAAAATATTTAAAGCAATTTTATAAATTGCAGGACAAAGGAACCAAAAGAAGTTTTCATGTAATCACTGTAAGAAGAATTTCAAAACTAAACAACATTTGAAAACTCAGGAAAGAATTCATACAGGAGAAAAGCCTTACAGTTGTGACGAAGTGTAAACAGAAGTTTACACATAAAACAAACTTAATAACGACACCTTCGAACACACACTGGAGAAAAGCCTTACAGTTGTGACGAGTGTGAACAGAGCTTTACAACGAAACAAAGTTTGCAAACTCATAAAAGAATCCATACAGGAGAAAAGCCTTACACATGTGACGAGTGTAAACGAAAATTTACACAAAAGGCGAACTTATTTAGACACCTTCGAACCCATACTGGAGAAAAGCCTTACACTTGTGACGAGTGTAAACAGAAGTTTACACAGAAAACAAGCTTAATAACGCACCTTCGAACACACACTGGAGAAAAGCCTTACAGTTGTGACGAGTGTGAACAGAGCTTTACAACGAAACAAAGTTTGCGAACTCATAAAAGAATCCATACAGGAGAAAAGCCTTACGCATGTCACGAGTGTAACGAAAATTTACACAAAAGGCGAACTTATTAGACACATTCGAACTCACACTGGAGAAAAGCCTTACACATGTCGACGAGTGTAAACGAAAATTTACACAAAAGGCGAACTTATTTAAACATTTTCGAACCCACACTGGAGAAAAGCCTTACACTTGTGACTAGTGTAAATAGAAGTTCACAAAGAAGGCAAACTTAAACACAACAGACGAAAGTAATATGAATGTTAATTATGTTTAGCGAAATTTTAATAAAAGAAAATTATTTATAATTTTCTTATTTTTAGTCAAGTTTTGAAAATAAAAACAAAGAATTAGTAAAACAAAGGAAGAGGGATTTTTCCATATTCTAATTTTAACCATGAAAATGTTTTCATTAAAATATTTCTTTTCCGGTACATAGTAAATGATTAAAACTTTATGAATCGTTTTTATTTTATTTACATACAATTCATATCCTCTATCAATTTACATTAGCTTGCCCCCGGCCCATTGGCTGGCGTTGTCCTTGGGTTAATGAACAATTCGGATAGCAAACAAACTCTTGCAACGGATTATATTTGTTAATCGATCACCCACTGTATTTGTAAACCGTTATCTTATTTATTTTTCGATATTTCACTCTTTCTGTCCTGAACCTTTTTAATCCTATCTGTCAGAGGTGGAAAATCTAGTTTTGTTTCTGGAAGTGGAACTGTTGGAACTGTTCCTCAGGGCTGCTTATTCTGTTGGACTAGACCGGGGGTCGGCAGTTTGTCAAGTGAGAAGAGCCAAATTGTCATGGAAACAAGATACCAAAAATACTAGAGCCACATCGAGGCTTAAATAAAATCCAGCTTTAAAATATGAAGGTGACAACATCGAGATGGTTACAACGAGATTGATTACTACTTATAGTATGAAATAATTAATTTTACCTTAATGTCAAACAAAGTCGATCGTGAGCTGATATTGCATCACGCCATCGGGTATTTTGTTTCGTAATGTCAGGCTCAATTAAGCTTAATAACTTCGCGAATGTCTCGATGGGCATTCGGAGAAACCTATATTTAGATAAAATATATTTCATTTATTCGCTCATAAGTTATAAGACTGCTTGAGATGAGGTGAGATTTGAGTTTATGTCCGAAGAGCCGCACTTTTCGACTTCTGCACTAAACAGTTTCTCAAAACCGTTACGTTCTTTCAACAGTTACATTCACTCGCTTCGAACTTATGTAATATCGTACATTTTACCCCAAAATATCGATTTGTTACAAAATTCATGTACTCTGTCTCCTGATTTTCAAGAACTTGTTTAAAAAAGAATTTTCAGTTACAGGGAGTTTCATTTAACACTTTAAGTTGTTAGAACTGTTCACATAAAAATTAATTTATATTAATGATTTTAGAACAAAGTGTTACTTAATTAAAATTTTATACATTATTTAATAATAGCAATGTCAGAATTTAAAGTACAATAGCAAGTTTTAATAACTTGTTCTGATATATCAATCCTATTATCCACTCGTTTAGAAAGCCTTCGAAATCTTGCTTTTAATCTTCCAAAGGGATTTTCCACTACTCGTCGAGCTCTAGATAATCTAAAATTGAATGTTTTTTCTGTGTTTTATTTGGAACGGGTTCATTAAAGTTGGCTGTAAAGAAAAAGGAGAGTCACTAATAATTAAAGGTGGCACAATCTCTCTTCCAATTCTTTCCCCTAATTCTAAGGAGTTTATATTTTGTAGGCATGTTAAAAGAGAGAGAGAATTTTTTTTTAAATATGTGCATTATTATTGCTTCCTGGAGATCCTACATGTATATATGTAAACATATATTTGGCATCTGAAACAGCGAGGAGGACCACAGAATGTAATTGTAATAGTCAAATGCAGTTTTCATGGCTACAGCCCACGCCTTTTCTTTTGCTGATCGTCGCCATTGCAATGCTTTGTTCGTGTCAAACGATACTCTTCTCTGTTAGCATGTATACACTGCTTCAGTACAAGAAGTTTAAATAATCTATGTATATAATCGAGATGAATAGATGATAATAAGCGCAGAGCCCAAACGGTTAGGAGTTGAAAGTTGAAATTTGGTACATAGTTAGGGTACATCACGAGAACGTACAGTAAGAAAAGATTTTTCGAAACCCCCTACCGCGAGGAGGAGGAGAAGATTAAATATATAGTTAATAATAAGTTTAAAATTTAAATGACTGACAAAAATGAATTCGTTGGAGATTTAAATTTTAAAGATCGTTAGTATTGGGCAGTTACTGTAGATTAATTCACTTTGTACAGTAATTGACTACACAAAATTTTTTAAATAAAATATAACAGAGGCTTCGCGCGCAGTTTCAAATGTTACGCCGGAAAAGTTACGCAACTCGTTGCCGCAAAAAAATGCAGTAACGAGTTGCGTAACATTTTGAACACGAAATCTAACAATTTTTTATTAAGTATTTTCAACTGGACTCTAACTTACTAACAATGCATGTTAAATTAGAAGTACTTAATTCAAATGAAACTTTGACTTTATATGTAATAGGTTAACGTCATTAATTTTCATTACTTTAAATACCGAAATAATTTTCCTGAGTAACTATACAAGTTTAAAATAATAAAAATTTAAGGTAAACCACCTAATTTTTCGTTTAAGGTTTTGATACTTACTTTTGTTATTTCAATTTTCTCTTTTGATAATTCGTTTGGAAATATGTAGTGACAGTCATTATGCGAATGAAGAGAGAAATGTAATAAGAACTTTTAGTTTATATATATAAATAGAAATCTATTTTATTGTTTAGTTTTTAATAACAAGAAATAACATATTCCATCTCCATATGACTTTGTCATGGATGGCAGCATAACACTTTCTTCTGCACGTTTAAGGTAAAAGCTTGTGCCAATAGTTATTCTGTTCACAGTTCGACCAACAGAACCAAAGATGTTAAATTTGCAGTCGACAGAAAACACTACAAGCTTGACCTACTCATAAATATGAAACATTTTAATCTTTTATTCCTTGTAAATGTCTACAATAACAAAACGTAGTTTTATTCCAATTTAGACCTATTTTTTACATACCAATTACACTTAGTCTAGATCAAATACACACATATACATGCTGGCATATCACACCAGTAAACGAGATTAAATTACACAATCTTTATTTAATAAGATGTCAAATAATCATTACTCTACAATAAGTTGCTCTATTTTTGACAATTATATAATACAGAACACTCAAAATACATTTCGAACTCAATACGTCTATTTTTAGTTGGTGTTCATATATAAATATAAATTATACAAATTATAAAAATAAATTGTAAGATTATACAAATACATTAAAAGGCCGTCGCAATCATGACAAATTTACAGTTATCACAGGTGATGTCTCACAAGTATAATAGTTTCGAGATCATCACTTTCTTGGCCTTGGAAACACTAAATACAATTTGCCAAAAATTACTATTTGTATAATTAAAATAATATAAATTTAAGTAGCCCACCAGTGGCCGAGTAGTTCTGTCGCTAAACACTGGGGAGTTCGTTCGCGGGTTCGCGCCGCGCTCGGACGGGCTGGCCACGTGGAGGTTTCCGGGTTTTCTCCATGTTTGTAACACCTGAATAGGGGCAAGTTTTCCTTACAAGACCTCCCGGAAGGCATTTCCTATCGTGTAACATTGCGCCCCAGAGAAGGCGACGGGAAACCACTGTGGATGTAACTTTTCCTAGATACACCTTGGCGTATTTACTAACTACTTACTAACCTACGCGAACACCGTTCCAAATGACAATGTTGTTCTATCATAGTTTAGGCTGAGAGTGGAACTCGGGGATTCCCCAATAGCGCACAAATTTATGAATATTAGGCTCGTATTAAAATATTTATATTGTTTTTATTATTTATATGTGCAATTTATTTAGGTAAAAATTATTTTATATATTTTTTATTTCTATTATTTCTAAATATGAATCCATAGTAAATTTATAGAAAATTTGAAAAAAATATTGATCTGGCATCTATTTTTCGTGATTCTTTTAGGGGTTGCGACCCTCACTTTGAGAATCGCTGCTCTAGAGTAACGAAACTCTAGAGTTAAATTTTTATCTGAATACGAAAGAAAAGTAACTCGTAATCTGACTTCGAGTTGGTCAACTCTCTGTTTAACTCGCGTTGGTGAATACGGGGGTGAAACCCGTTTCTAAATGCAGCGCTGCAATGTAGCGAACCGTTTTTAAACGTTTGCTGCAAGAGGTCGCTGCAGCAAAGATAAAGCAGCTTTTACATCTGTTACACGTGTAAAGCAAAATGGAAGCTTGTGTGTATAATACGGTATTATGTTGCGAAAATAAAAAAGTCGAAGTGACCGTTAATAAAAATATTATGGAAACATTAAGAAGGATTAAATTTTATAAAATGACTCTGGAAGTTATCTAAAGAATAAGAAAATACTATATTTTTAATATAATTATACATCTCCTATTTCTTTACTTCGTTCTCATTTTCGGAAAGGAAAATGCTCAATTCTTTATATCTCTTTATTTAAATATTGTAGTTCTTTAACTAAAGCGCTACTTTAAGCTGTAACTGTGAAATTAATGTTATACGTTAGTGTTTAATCATTGCCAACGAGTTAGTGATTACCAGAAAAGGCGTCTCGACTGTCGTTGTTCTGATGTTATAGCTCCATCTTGGAATTATTTTTTTCTTTTGGCAAAAGTAAATCGTCACAAATGGCAGTTTCAAAAAAAGATAATAATAGTATTGAAAAATGAAATGATATAAATTATTCAATATGGAAGTTTCGAATAAACAAGCTATTAATTAAAGAAAATTTATATGATGCAGTATTCGGCGTTAAACCTGAAAAACCAGACGATGCATACTATAAGCGTGATCGTACTGCAAGAGCATTAATATGCTTAAATATTTCAGATTCTCAAATGGTGTAAAGGAGTCAATGTCCGATCGTTAATTTTTGTTTTGGGGCGTTATTTTTATTTTATTCTTTTCTTTTTCTTGGTTCCTTTTTTTTTGTTGTTACGGACAAACTCCCAAGCACCAATGACCAAAAGAACAAAAAACGAAAATTTTTAACTTAGTTTGCATCGGTGCCCGATCCTGGAACATCATCCTATGTAAATTAGACAGTGCGGAGCTACACTGGATGAACAATTAAAAGCGGAACAGCCAGGACCAAGAGAGAGAGAGAGCTTCAGGTGACCAGGGTGGTAAACGTTGTGGGTGATAAGCTCGAGGAGATTGTATCGTTTGGCTATACACTATTTATAGTTTGAGTAAGAGATAAAACGTTTTCTGTATTATTAGAAAGACGTACAAGATTCTGCTTATTGATTTGGTTATTACTTTACAATTAGATAACTTTTGTTCGGGTCAATTACCCTATTATTATTATTTTGGTTGTTAATAGAATTAAAGTTTATTTTTATTGTTCAGGACTGGTTGTGGTTTGTGGAAATTATTGGTTTAAATAAAGTCCAGGCCTGGTACTTACCCCATTATTATGTAACCTCTTTTTGTTTCCGAAAGCGGTGGGTTACAATGATTCATGTAATACATGAATCGACTGCTTCGGAAACGTGGCAAAAGTTAAAAAGTGTCCACGAACGAGCTAAGTTAACAAGCAAATTATTTTGCTTAGAAAGCTTTATTCTATAAAGTATAGTGAGAACACGAAAATGCAGGATCACATAAAAGATATTCTTGGATTGAAAAAACGCCTGGAAAGCAGTGGTGAACAGATCAAAGAGTCACACTTATGTGCTATACTGTTATGTAGTTTACCAGAGTCATAGTCTACTTTAATAACTGCACTGGAAAGTACGGATGAAAAAGAACTAACTCAAGGATATATAACAAGTAAATCGATAGATGAATATGAAAGGCGTTTACAAGGTAAACAAAGTTCGTTGGGACAAGCCTTAGCGTTTAAAAGCAAAAATGCAGAAAAGTGGAACTACAAAGAAAAGAAATTTTGCACTTACTGCCACAAAAGTAATCATTATAAAAATGAATGTTGGCATTTAAACAACAAAAATAAGGCGAGTGAAGATGCTTTTAAGAGACAAAGAACAAATAAAAATGTTCACAAAAATTATGATAAGCAACACAAGTCCACTGTTTGTGTAGAAAAGGATGAACAAAGTGAAAGAAAAGTACTAAAGGTACAATCATATGAAACAAATGTTGGCAGTGACTGGATCACTGACTCGGGTGCAATGTGTAATATGACAGGAAACTTAAAATTTTTCCAAAAACATAACAAGCAAAAAGGCAACTCTATCACCATTGCCGATGGAGCGAAGCTAAAATCACATGACATAGGTGAAGGATGTATAAAGGTCAGAACACCTCATGGAGATGAAGAAGAAATTGTCTTAGAGAATGTGCTTTATGTTCCAGAGTTAGATGGAAATTTACTCTCAGTAAAAACCATAACTGATAGAGGCTGCTTAGTTAAGTTTGAAAATAATGTATGCACCATAGAGAAAGATGATGAGTTAATTGCTACAGGCATTGCCACAGATAGTATTTACAAGTTAATTGCTTCAACAAATAGGCAAGAGCGAGTAAACAGTGCTCAATTAATGCAAAATTGTACAAATAAAAATTACATACTTAAATGGCACCAAAGACTAGGTCACAGAAATTATGACACAATAAAACAAATGGAAAGAAAAAACTTAGTAGAGGAAATAAAGTTGCATAATTGTAAACATCAGTGGCGTGCCGTCATTGGAAGCGGTGGAAGCGCCGCTTCCCTTGTATTTTCTAAAATATAAATTCATATTGGGCGATTATTTTTATATTTCAACGAACTTTGAATTAATTGAAATTAATATTTTATTATAACCGCATTATGTACCTTATTACAAATTTCTATACTACGTGTGAAAAAAACGATAAAGTTGCTACTGTATATTCGAATATCAGTGGCGGAATGGAAGCGCTGTATTGTCGAAACCGGGTCAGCTTCCACGGCGAAAATAACCGAATGGTGTAAAGCAGCCAGATTATAGGCATTTGCGCATGCGCTTTACAGAGCACCAACCTCACCCGGTTTAGCTGGTGGAAGCTACACACCAAAATATTGTATAACGCTTCCAACGATTCTATCCCTTAGCCTCTGGCAGGGAGCTTAGTTTAAACAAACATAGGTAAAAGTCGCTTGTAGTCGGACACCCATTGTTTATATCAAACTGCGAGACAAAAACCATAAATCGCGGAAGGAAGTCGTCTTATGATCGGTGGAAGATCGAATTCATCTTCGATTTTGACTTTTCTCGCGCTCCAGGTAAGAGTCTCGTTACGTTTAGTAACCAGGGACCAACCACTCGGGAAGCGTAATTGAGGGAGAACGACCAATCAAAACGGAGGTGGATATAATCCCGACAATCGAGAATACCTCGCACTCAGTTAAACGTTCTGAATAACCAAAACGCCGTGTGTCAACGCGCAAAGAAAAAAAAAACAATTTCTCGTCTATTGTGCCAGCCTGTAACCGTGTTACTCCGGTCTTAGACCGTGTCCTCGACGCCAACAAACGAAGTCTCTCCGTGCCTTACAGACTTGTCAACGCCACTGTCTTGGGACCACCTTCGATCGACGATCAAAGAACCTCATCGACGCCCAGGACGTCCGAACGGCCGATTGTCCTAAAGCAAACTATTTTTTACATAGTGCATGTTTATTTTATATTAGAATAAATGGTTTTTGTCAGATACTTGTCGTCTTTGTCTTTTCCGCCACCACGCACGTACGAATAAACCCTAGACCATCACTGACGCGCAATTAACTGATTGCCCCTGGAAGTCGGCTTCTTACGGAAACACAGCTTTCCTATCATCAAATGTCACGGCACGCCACCGGTAAACATGATTTACAATGTCCAATATGCATTAAAGCAAAGCTCACCGAATTGCCATATCCAAAGAAGTCTACTTACAGAGCTAAAGAGCCTTTGGAATTGATTCATAGTGACATATGTGGTCCAATGCAAGCAGATAGTACAGGAGGAAAAAGATACTTCCTTACATTTGTAGATGATTTTTCTAGATTTACTATGGTATATCTCAGGGGTGGCCAACTTTTGTGCACATAAGATCTACTTTTTATCGTAAAAATGTGTCGCGATCGACTTGTTATCATAGGCATAGTCTAAGTGGGGAGGGGGAAGTGTGAAATACATACTATGTTCATACACTGTTTTAGTATGAAGTGTACTCACTGCTTATGAGTCGAGTCATAACTGCATGCATACTGTTGCGTTCGGTTACAAATATAATACATTAAGTCAAGACATCGCTAGCGATCGACAAAAATTGGCTTGGCGATCGACCGGTCGATCGCGATCGACTTGTTGGCCACCCCTGGTATATCTAATTGAAAGCAAAGATGAAGTTCTTACAAAACTGAAAGAATTTGTAGCTTCAACTACAAATAAATTTAGAAGAAAAATTAACACACTAAGATCTGATAATGGTGGTGAATACTGTAACAAAAATGTTGATGAATATTTAACAAAACAAGGGATCACTCATCAAACTACAATACCTTATTCTCCTGCACAAAATGGTGTTGCAGAAAGAAAGAACAGATAGAAATGGCACGAGCTATGATAATAAATGCAAATCTTGCAAAATCCTTTTGGGGAGAAAGCAGTGATAACTGCAAATTATTTGCAGAACGGATTACCTACCAAAACAATAAATAACACCATATAAAAAACGCCATATGAGTTGTGGAACAAAAGAAAGCCCAACCTAAACCATCTTAAAGTTTTTGGATGTAAAGTATATGCCTAGATAAATAAGCATGAAAGAAGAAAATTAGATGAAAAAGCCATTGAAGGTACATTTGTATGGTATGATATGAGAAGTAAGGGGTACAGGAATTACACAGGTGATAGAAATGTAATAATAAGCAGATCAGTAAAATTCCCAGAAATGAATATAGGAAAAGAAAAATAAAGGAAAACATGAACTATGGAATACTAAAGATGTCTTCCAATTTTTCCATGTTAATGAAAGTTTTCCAGAAGAGCAAACAGAAGAAGAAACAGAATCAGAAATTCCATTAAGAAGGTCTGAAAGATCAACCAAAGGTATATCCCTAGAAAAACTGACATTTATAGTTGAAGTTAAAATTCCACATAGAGATCCAAAGTCATTTGAAGATATACTGGAATTACCACAGGAAGAAAAACTAAAATGGGAAAAAGCAATGAGTGAAGAAATTAATTCACTAAAAGAAAAAGAAACTTGGAAATTAGTTGATTTACCACAAGATAAAAGTGCAATTGGATGTAAGTGGGTTTTCAAGACAAAGTATGATGAAAATGAAAGAGAAACAAAATGCAAAGCAAGATTAGTAGCAAAAGGCTATGATCAAAGATTTGGAACTGACTTTGATGAAATATTTGCACCAGTTGTTAAACATACAACTATTAGAGCAGTTTTAGCTGCAGCTGCATATAAAAGAATGAAAGTACATCATGTTGGTGTTAAAACTGCATTTTTAAATGGAAAATTAAATGAAGATGTTTACATGACACAACGTATAAAATTTGAAGGAAAAGGAAAAAAAGGAAAAGTACGCAAGCTGCAAAAGGCTATTTATGGTCTTAAACAAGCTGTCAAAGAATGAGGCAATAGCAACAACTCTAATTAATCAAGGTTTTAAACAAAGCAAAGCTGATACCTGTTTGTTTACCAAGGGTGAAGGAAAAAATATTGTATATTGTGTGCTATGTGTGGATTATATTTTGATTAGTACAGAAAGTGAAATAAGCATTAGTAAAATAGTAAAAATTCTTAAGCAAAACTATGATATTACAAATCTAGGAGAAGTAAAGTTTTACTTGAAAATAGAAGTAAAAAGAAAGAAAGATAAAAGTTTTTTGTTAAGTCAACGAAATAAAATAGAAGAGCTTGTACAGAAGTTTAATTTGCAAGATGTAAAGCCAGCTCCTACTCCAATGGAAACAGACTATTACAAACTACAAGGAGAAGAGGACCTGCTTCAAAATAACACAAAATATAGGCAGGCAGTGGGGGCTCTCTTATATATTTCAACTGTTACAAGACCAGATATAGCAGCTTCAACACACATTCTTAGCAGATGTGAAAGTCCAAGACAGCGAGATTGGAATGCCGTTAAGAGAATTATACGCTATCTTAAATCAACAAAATATCTGCAACTACAAATTTCATCAATGAAAAACCTGAGCTAAGGGTGTACTGTGATGCTAATTGGGCTCAAGACAGACACGACAGAAAATCAACATCAGGAAACGTGATATACCTTGGAGAAAATTGCATATCGTGGAAATCAAGGAAACAAAACAGTGTAGCTCTATTCTCAACGAAAGCCGAATACGTTTCTTTAGCAAGTGCTACGCAAGAACTACTGTAGGTTTTACGTCTGACAGAAGAACTTGAGCTAAAGCGAAATCTGCCAATCAAGATTATAGAAGATAATCAAGCAACAATAAAACTTTCACAAAGTGAAAAATACAACTCAAGACTGAAACACATAGACACAAAGTATCATCACATCAGAGATGTTCAGAGAAAGAAGATAATTGAAGTTGTGTATTGTCCAACGCAAGAAATGGTTGCTGACATCTTTACAAAGCCTGTGCCCAGACCTCGTTTAGAAACTCATAGATGTGCTCTAAATATGCATTCATCGTTTTCGGAGTTAGTGGGGGATGTTAGACGTCCGTGTTTAACAACTCAACGATAGTGCTCGCGAGAAGAGCTCGAGATCTCGTCCCGTTATTTTAAAATAATATCCCCGTTTTTTTGGTTTTGTTTTTTCAGTTTTGTTTTTTCCTCCGTGTAGTCAACTGCTTTGTGATTTGTCTCTAACAATAACTTCAATAAAGTATTTTTTGAAGACTGCTGTATGTATGATTTGTCATCCTATCCTGCGCTGTGAACGGACAAATTATCGTTAGATTATCGAAACTGAAGTTAAATTAACGATAAAAACATCATTTTCGCTACACTCGCTACATAAACGCAGCCACACAGAACGTATCTACCGTGTTATAGGGGAGTCTACTGTACAGCGCCGTAACTAGCCTTTTACGCGCCCGGTGCGAGCATCTGTAACTACACCCCAAAATTTGGTCCAAATCATTTCTGCGCCCCCCAAGGTCTACGCCCTGTGACTGGGCACCGTTGGAACCGCCCTAGTTACGGCACTGCTACTGTATATGAATTTTTCTCGTTTTAAATTCAGATATTGTTTTTGTTATTTAAAATGAGACATTTATAGCCGAAAAAATAAATATACTGTATATATATTTCGTATTTTTATTAAATATGCTACGCCTACCGTCTCTGATAAAACAATATGTATTGATATTGAGGACATCAATATTAAAAAATTTCTTTTTGAAATACGTAGGTAAACACAACCTGGACTTAAATATTTTCGTCACTGCTGTTGTCGTTCTTTATATGTTGCTTGCTTTAATAAAGTTTAAACAGGAGTATTAAATTCCATTTTATTTAACGTATAACGAGTTTCTCGACGTTGATAATAAGATAAACAACGATAAACACGCAAGCTATAGTAGGGGACACTATTTTGTTCACTCGTTTTGATGCTTAATAACTTGCTTAATATTTTCTGTAGAAAATCTCTGAAATTTTCAAGGCTTGTGTATTATGGCATTCGTGCTATTCAATTTCGATAGTTAAAGGTCGAACAAATGGAAAGATAAAAGGGAGTCTTGTATTCTATCTCCAGTAGGGTCGAACTTTAATCAGGATTTTACCCGTTAATAGCATTTACAATTTTCTTTATAAAACTCATTCCTACCCTAAAATTGAAGCTTTCTGCCACTTTATAATATATGAAAAGATACAAAACAAATTTTAATAGTAAGATTGGCTCCCGTACTACTTTAAATGCGAGTTTTTGCAGGAAATCGAACATATTTTTAGATCCATCTAAAAATTCTCGTCACTCATGCAATAGGGGGACCTAATTCTTGCATTCGATGAAAACGTAATTTTTGTCCTAAGAACGCCGGACTCATCTGCTAATGTATTAATAAAAACGAGCAAAACTTACTGTGACGTCATGATGACGAGTTGCATGTTCTCGATTTTAGTAGTGTCTTGCTCCTGTGCAGTGCCGTAGCTAGGGTTCCCTGGGCCCGGTGCAGAACCACATTTGTGGGCCCCCAAAAAATCTTTCGGCGGGGGTGTCTTTTTTTCATAACGGTTTTCCTGTGTAATAGAGGCCCCGGAAGTTCGAGCAGCCAAATTCGAAATTTTGCTTAGTTCTGATTGCCGCGAAAAACTTTTCGGGTCTTTTTTCTGTGATTTTGGGGCCCCCATGGACCTATCGCTATCCAGGGGACCAGTGCAGACCGCACCTATCGCACCCCCTAGCTACGCCCCTGCTCCTGTGCATATTTTTCCAGATAACAATCGAGTCACGTAGGTCGTTCATCTAACTCCGTTCTGGAAAATATTTTTGAATTGAAATCACGTGACTTACTGTCCAAAGCGGAAATTCGATTATAGTTTATCGGGTCCTCTTGCCACTAAGCTTTTCATATCTGGTCTTACACGCATCTATAGTATCTGACACCGTTTTTTCGAGAATAAGGAAGACCAGACAACAGTGGGAATTTATAGGTCTAAAATGTTTTCAAATTGCAATTCAAAAAATTTTAATTGACTTTTTGCACAAAATGTTTTCGTATCAGATGTAAAAAGTGGGTTATAAACAAAAAATTAGTAAAACACGACCGTGTTTATCTGTCAAACAATGAGGCAAATTTTGGATGTGCACATGAAGTTCGAATATACGAGGATTTCCCGTATTATGAATTACAGCAGAATATGCACTGTTTTAATTACTGATCGAGTAAATTAACTATAACTATAATTAATACACGCAAGTATCGATAAAACCACTTTTTATTCAAAAAACGTTTACATAAGAATATTTTAATTATACATAAAATATTGGGGTATTGATATGAACTTATGATTATGAGATTCAATAGTAACCAAATCTTTTGAACAAATTTCTAAATAAACTCTGTTTTGTATGTTCAAACAGATAATTAAAATTTCAAAATTTCAGAAAATTCGAAAATATTAATTTTGTTCTGAAACCACGTGCTATAAATTATCGAGATCGGCAGAAGTGTTACTTTTTCCTAATATAATTATAATATTCGAAGATAATTACATTTGAATATGAATATTGCGATGTCTCTTGATTGAAATTTTTTCAACTTAATAAAATAATTTTAATTTAAAACCACTTTTGCTTACATCAATAGAAATTAAAAATGATATTTCTTGAAAATTTCTAAGTGTTAATATTCTAATATATTTTTTGATCATAATTTTGAATGACTTTCGCTGGACATAATTAACATTCAATGTTATTTTCGTCTGTTGTGGATCCAAAGGTGTTTAATTACGCTTACTTGTTGCGTGAACTTCTTTTTACACACGTTACAAGTGAAAGGCTTTTCTCCAGTGTGTGTTCGGAGGTGTGTTATTAAGCTTGTTTTATGCGTAAACTTCTGTTTACACTCATCACAAGTGTAAAGCTTTTCTCCTGTATGGATTCTTTTATGAGTTTGCAAATTTTGTTTCGTTGTAAAGCTCTGTTCACACTCGTCACAACTGTAAGGCTTTTCTCCAGTGTGTGTTCGAACGTGTCTTATTAAGCTTGCTTTTTGTGTAAACTTCTGTTTACCTTTTTCACAAATGTAAGGTTTTTCTCCAGTATGGATTCTTTCATGAGTTTTCAAATGTTGTTTAGTCTTAAAATTCTTCTTACAGTATTTACAAGAAAATTTCTTTTCGTTTCTTTCCTCTGCAATTAAAAAAATATTTGTAAATAATATTTTATCGAGATAATAAAAACTTTCCTAATTAAAACCAATAAGTAAATCAATAATAATTTTTATATTTAAGAGAACATTTCTGTATCAACACACAAAAAGCTAGTTTTAAAGATAATAATGTTCGCGTATAAATATATTATGCTACTAATATAATCAACAACAGCTAATCAAGGATGACATTTTAAAGTAAACAGTTTCTGTAAAACATTTTTCAAGTGCATTTATGTTTCATGAATATTCTTTCTGTATCCTTGCAGTAGACCTTTTGCTCTTTTTCAAACGAAGGGAACTGATATAAATAAAACACTTTATCTATCATTTAATTTTCTCTGTAAACTTGGAAAATATTTTCTTCAAAACTGTGTTTTGTCCGAAGAACAACTGAAAGTAATAAAAACATACATGAAATAAATTGCATAAAATTTAATTTTACGTGACTTTTAATATTAATAATAATTTTAATATTAGAATGTATTATTCATATTCTTACTCATTTCTATTATTAAATAAAAATTGTATAATATGCTAGATTCAGACGTTAAAAAGTATTGTATTTTTTAAAAGCTTATGTATAGTATACTTTCCTCATAACTTCTCGATAAGAGGAACTCATAACGTTGGAAGGTGTAAAATACAAATTCTTAACTGTGAATCATGGATTTTATTTTTGCAAGATTGAATTTCGTTCTTCTCGTTTTTAGTTTTTGTATTTGCAGGGTCAAGATTAGCTAAATGAAAAAATAAAACGATTTTAATTAAACATCAGACAAATTTATATTCAAAGGATGTTGTAGAGTGACTGAAATTTCTATTTTCTAGGCTAAATAATTTAAAATATATATAAATTTTGTTTTTAAATTACAGGATATTTACAGATAAACAGTGTACAAATTTATTAAAATACCAATAAACTTTTATGATGAAGTGTAATACGTGAATTTTATGAAAATTCTTTTAAAAAGATGTCTATACAGGATACAAATTGGATATAGGACGAAAAATATCTATACAGGATGCAAATGAGATGTAAAAATAAGTCTAAATTGGAATTGTTATTGTAGACGTTTACATTGACTAACTACCTATAATATGAAACAGAGAATAAAGCATTATGACTAGTTCAAGCTTGTAACATTTTCAGTCGACTGCAAATTTAACATCTTTGGCTCTGTTGCTCGAACTACAGGAACTATTGACACAAGCTTTTCCTTAAAATGGAAAAGAAAGTCTTATGGCTTGGGTATGAATGGTAGTCTATGGAATTGGAAAATGTGTGTTTAATGACAAAATATGTATGGAGAATGTGGATATACAGTCAAACCTGTTTTTATGCGCTCTTTTTATGTGCGATTTTTATTTGTGCGATTTTTTTAATGCGAATTTTTAATTTGTGCGGTATAGTTGGCGACTAGTCTCGTGCGATTCGTCATGTCTCACGTTGACTTATTATAGCTAAATAAACTTATTATAGCATAAATGCACTTATTATAGTAATATTATTGCATGAATATGCGAAAAATGAAATAATTTACTTTTTAAGTCAACAAAACACCACCTGGACAAAAATATGTAAAACAGACGATAGACCAGACGATGCAGTCAAGTGCTGACATCTGTTGTCAATAAATTCTATTTCGTACGGTTTTGAGTTATTTTCTATGTGAGACTTTTTTTATGCGGTCCCTGTTGACCGCATAAAAAAAATATTTTTTTAATTGTGTTGCGAAAACTATTATTTACAGCCATTCGTGAAGTTTCGTGAGATTTTTTTTAATGCGTTTTTTTTAATGCGGTCCCTATCCCCCGCATAAAAACAGGTTTGACTGTATTTCGAAAGAGAACGTAAATACTTCCGCTGCAAAACTACGGATCTCGACTATCTTCTATTTTAATCATGATAATTATCCACAACAGAATCTTATTAAGTCACTGCCGTACACTTTTCAAAAAATGATTGAGTCACAGACAGACTTTAATCCTAAATTTAATCGAATATTTTTAGAATAAATTACATAGAAAAATTCGGAGACTTAAAATCAGTAACAGAAATGAAGTGAAAAGCAAGCTGGAAAGAAAAGACAGTCCAACAAGATATTGAAATATTCAAACTTTCGGTGTAACTAAATTTTAAATTGAAATGAATATGATCTGTTCCATTGTCGTTGTTACGTACAATTGCCTAAAATTGTTATTAGAGGCGCAATAACCAAGGGGCATAATCAGTGTAGCGAATCTCAGTATTTGAATGCTGTATACACCTAACCCTCGATTTACACAAAAGATAGGTTCCTGAGAAAAACGTGTAAATCGAATTTGTATCTTTTTGAATGTAAAACCGTGTAAATCGAAAAGTATGCAAAAAACGCATAATTTCGTTGTTTATTAATTATGAATTTTTTTCAATTTTTAAAGGTACATAAATCAAACAAAAATATTGAAAGGCAAAAAAAAATATATTCTTTTATTAATTAAATACAAAGAACAAAGGAACAAAAAATAAAATCTGAAAGATTCGTAAAAATGTAATGTAATTAATGTAAAAAATGTAATTAAAAATAATGTAATCGTTTGTTATTTATGAATATGAAAAATTAAAATTTTCTGGTTTAAAACTATGTGCAATGAATGCAACTTCGTGCGTATGGGGGTGTACCCTATATCGGTTTATCAGTTACTATTTGACGGATTGAAATAAAACTGTCACCTAGTATCGTAAATATCAACTATAACATATAATTAAGGTGGATTCGAATATAGATGTAGATTAGAAGTAAAAATTGTTCCTTTTGATCATAGCCAGTTTATTTTCTACATTTATTTTTTAAACCGTGTAAAAAAGTACCGTGTAAAACGAGGGATAGGCGTACTGAATGCATTTTTGACGGCACGAAATCAGTCTTTCCCTTTACGCTAATGATTCTAGATGCGAGACTTGTGAACACAACACAAATTTTTTAGAATTTTTATATCATAGATTTAGTATTTAAAAATAAGTACTTCCATTTGCAATCCATTTGTTTTATAGCCAGGCTCCACTTGAGCCTTGTGATAAAAGGGGCCCACTTGTGATAAAAGGGGCTGTGCACAAATTACATCTACATTTTCCTTCAATTTTTTACTTCCTCTCCCGCATTGTTCCAGTTTGTCCAACTTTCCATAACCCCTCTTATCTTTGATCGTCCAACAAAACTCAAATCTCCGCAAAACTATTATCACTGTATGAATAATAAAAAATAGGCATAAACTGAATAAAATTTAATGAAATAAAACGAATTTGCATTAAAGTTGAACCAATTTCTCTCACCATATTTGATTTTGTCCGACTTGTCATAATCTCCTCCCTCCGTTCCAGTGTGGACGTCATATATGGACAGCCCTAAAGCTTCTGACTGTCATGTTTAAACATCCACAATGGTGAGCAACTTACCTCTCTCGGGTAGTGATCGAAATGCTTCGTAATTATAATTCAGTGTTAAGAATGAAACGTTTATATGGACTAACTTATTATAAAATGGCAAATAACTTAATTTTGAGAGTAAGCTAGGTATTATTAAAAGTTGGAAATGCTAATAACGAGTAAAATCGTCATTAAGTGTGACCCTACTCGAGATATGACACGATATCCGTTTATCTCTTCACTTGCTGTAACCATCAAAATTTAATAGCCTAAATCCCCGTAATACACAAATTTCCTTGCAAATTTCAGAAATTTTCGACAATAAGCACGAGTTATTAAGCTTCAAACAGGGTGAAAAAAATCGCGCGCCTCTTACACACATACAGAAACATCTCTGAATTTATTTGTATTTCTCGAAGTTTTGAAGTCCCGAGTTCGAAAAGTAAAAATCTTGGAGAGGTCATTTCTTGACCGATCGCCATAACTTTCTCTCTTTTATATATAACTGCCGGAAAAGCAATTACTAGAAGTACGAGTAAAATACCTTTCCTAACTAGAAAAAGATATCAATTTGAATGATTATCAAAACAATAAAACACTGTTCTAACGTATTCCGTATACCTCACAGCCTAACACACACGCTTTATATGACGTCACGAAGTCTACATTTAACGATGATCCCGAACTGTTAACTACATGAGGTTGAATTTGAAGAGAAGAGAGTCACTAATAACAGATGACTTTCAGATAATAACCCTTATACATTGTATATAAAACTACAGTATAGGCCTAAATAATCTGAGCTAAAGGTAAGGTCTACAAATAAAATCTATAAATTAATATTTAAATTATATAATATGACTTGCTGTATGTTAGATTTTAATGTAAAAACCGTCTCTGTAATCCAAAAACAATATGGCAGACGTGTCTCACCGCAATTTTTGGTTAGAAATATATTTTTATTTACGAATTCAACTACATATGCATTTCGGGTTGTTATAATATACTCCGACCCCTCCTCAGTGAATTCTGCACTCTATAAATTACAAAATTTCAAACAAAAAAGGGTTGGGAGGACACACAATTCCTTCTCCCTCACATTATACTGGTACAATAATTTTAAAAACCGTAAGTGCGTATATTTTATATGCTGTGAGACACGTTTACCATATTGTTTTTGAATTACAGAGACGGTTTTTACATTGAAACTTAAATTATTTTCTAAACGAATTTAATATTTTTAATATTCATAAGCACGAGTTGATTAAAAGCTGATATTACTAATACCAAAGCCGTCGTTTGTGTGTGTTAATTCCTTACAACTTCTGTCATTTTTCTCCAATCCAGATAAAATTTTGATTATAATCCTTGTACGTTCTGACAAAGTAAAGGCTGCTACTGTTTTTGCGCAAGTATTAAACGTTTTACGGACTTCGATTCGGCGTCATAGTTACGCTGCACTGTTGCAGTGACGTCAGTTACCACGCGAGGTTCATCTTTGACGATCGACTTTTTTCCATTGCAGTTTTAAATATATTTACAAATGGCGTATTTAAAAGTTACTTTATTAAATTTAAAATTTAAACTTTTAAAAAAACTAGCCGCATCGTTTCACTTCTATTACAAACTTTTTAAAAATGTTTCCTTCGTTACCACGTGACGTTGTATTATCCAATAGGAAGTAACGATCTAACGATGCCTTTAGTTTCAATCTTTATCTAATTTAAGCTTATTTTTATTCGAGTACATTTATTTAATTCGAACGTTGTCGATAATTTTAAATAAACACAATGACATTTAATATTAATAACTCTGTTTCTTGTCCTTACTTCATTATTCGACGTATTTTCGGTTTATATTTTAGGGCTTACCAAACACAAAAATCGAGTATTTCGAAACAATTTAAGCCTATTACACTTTGCTAATTATAAAATTTATCACAATCGTGAATAATTGTATACTCGATTGCCGTGTGTGATAAGCCCTAAAATATAAATGACAACAAACTCCGTTTATGCAGGAATTACGTAGAATAACACGACATCTGATTCTTGATATTGTCAAAGCTTTTAAAAAGTTAAATATAAATTGATTAATCACACTAAAAAATAAATGAATTCGATTAAGTCTGAATAAAATATAAATATCTAACAGAATTACGGGCCGATATTCTTATTGTTCATTAAGTGAATATAAAAGCTATAGAATATCGACTATTGAAATGAAAATTCTTACTTCTACATTAGAAATGTTTAAATAAACTTTTCTTTCATAACTTCGTCTAACCGTTAGACCTAAAAACTAAAAGTATGCAATGTGAAAAATAAGGAAATCGCTTTTACTCACAGAACGGGTTTCGAGTTCTTGCCTTCTTACCTTGCTTGAGGAGAAAAGACAAATTCTATTATACTTCATTCCCGAGTCTTTTTCAACCTAAAAACCTAAACAAAAATAGATTCGTCTACGCAAGGCGAGTTACTTGGCCACTGCACTGTTCTCTTCGTCTACTTCCAGTTTCTTTTTCACACGTGTTCGAAATCCTTTCCAAGAATAAATTCCTAAAAAGGAAGGAAACCCCTCGGCGATGAAAACCGTAATTAACGTAATTATAGAAATTTCCCTAGATTTAAATACAGTAGAGCATCGTTATCCGAGCCCCGATCAACCGTCACATCGGTTAACCGACCGCGTTCTAGTCGACAAATTCAAATGTCCGCTAGTGATGTGGCGCTACAATATTTGGCTATGTCTTGGCTACTTTAATATTATTTTTCTTAAATTTTTGCCTGTTTTAACTGGTAACAGTGGCTCGACCGCGAAGGGGAGGCCAGTATTTAAACCAGGGTTAATTTTCTATTTTACTTTATTTTTATATTTATTTTGTGCAAAATAAAGAAATAATTTATAACGATACAATAGCGACGATTATTATTTTAAAAACAATTTTGTTAGGCATAAGATCGATGAAAATTCAACGCGAAGTAGGTTAATAGCGATATACTAATTTCATGGGATATACTAATATACAGTACTGTACTATACTAACCCCCGTATTCACCAACGCGAGTTAAACAGAGAGTTGACGAACTCGAGTTTAGATGTAACTCGAAGTCAGATTACGAGTTACTCTTCTTTCGTATTTAGATAAAAATTTAACTGTATAGTTTCGTTACTCTAGAGTTAATATTTTAAAACAATCCTGCGTTCGAGATTAAACAAGTTTTCTTTCCTAAGCAGCGTTTTGATTGGTTGAAAGTAAACACGTGTAGAAAATGGCGGAAAGTCAGACGGATAACGGTGCACGCCGCAATTTTACTAATTTTGAAAAAGAGATACTACTGGAATTAGTCGAGAAATACAAATCAATAATTGAGAACAAAAAAACGAACGCTGTTTCTTCCGAGCAGTAGAGAGACACCTGGGAATTACTAACGAAAGAATATAATGGTATCCCAGGTGTCACGCTTAGAAAAAGCAAACAGCTGTGGGACTGCTATAAAAATTTTAAAAAGAAAGCAATAAAAGTAAAAATTAATGTATGCCAATTAAAAATAATTTAATTACTTCTTTATAAACTATTTGATATAATATGTTTTATAAAAAATAATAAAATATTTAACAATTTAGCATAAAGTAATTTAAAAATGAGTACGTAATAACCGATCGTCACGTGAAAAGTGGCGAATTTCATCCCACCGAAGTAAGGTGGAAAGAGCACCACTACAGTCGTTCTAGGAATGTGAACTCTGACCCTAGGACTGAACACGTAGTATTTTATTTTATTTTATTTTATTTTGTTAAATAAAATTTGTAATCTAATTTTGTAAATTTGGGAGTGCTTCAAATATGACGATAAAACAGGGTTTTATGTCGTTACAAGTGGGTTTTCTAACATTATCTAGTATACTAAAATCGTGGGACCGATAAAAATTTGACGTTATATTAGGGTTGTCGTTACATCCAATGGCTTTATAATCGGGTTAAACTGTATTTGTGCTTTATACATGTACTCTATACAGTAGAGCGTCGATAAGTGGAACGTCGGTAAGTGGAACGTCGGTAAGTGGAATGGCCGGAAATCGGAACGATTTTCAGTCGGACTGTGTCGTGCTGAATCGAATGTTTTTGATACTAAATTTACTTCTAAAGTATAATTTTCATGTTTTTTATATTCTTTAATATATTTATTTTGTTTGTACAAAATGCAGAAATAATTTTTAACGATACGATAAGCCTCTATCGTATCGTTATGATTATTATAAAAATTTTCGTTAGGCTTAAAATCGACGAAAATTCAACACGAAGCGACACGCAACGGAGAAAAATTCAACAGGAAGCGATAAGCAACGGAGAAAATTTGAACATCGGACAGGTTAATGTATTTTTTCGTACAAAGTCGGAAACTGGAACAAATCATTAACTGGAAGGACCCCAGTCCCCAATTGGTTCCACTTATCGACGCTCTACTGTATTTAATATCTCCCTTCCTCTCTGATTTACTGGCAAATACAGCCTTTCTATTATTATTATTATTATTATTATTATTATCATCATCATCATCATCAACCCATTTCGATTATTAGATTCTTAACTTAAAACGAAAAAAGAAAGGATACAATTTTTCTCGATATATATTATATTCGAAAATTCGAATATAATATATATATCTCTTTTATATTCGAATAGAATTTCAGTAGAGTTATTTCAACAATTTGCAGTTCTTTTAATTTTATTAAATAAGTCTAAAATCTGTAATAGAACTGATAAACTTTTAAAACATTATTCTAATCTGATCTATACCCGGTACCTTATTACATTTAAATTTACCTACTACCTTTTTTTAATTCTTTAAAAACAATATCAGAGTCCAAAATCTCATATTATACGGAGCGATACCGTATTTAAAGATCATTCCATTTTAAATATGGATTAAAATCAACATGTAACAACGTATGATAATTCGATAAATAACTAATAATTCTACTCAGCTTTTATGTGCCCCAATCTCTTTCATGTCTTAAGCAAAATTGAGTTATATATACTGTATTTATCTGAAGACATTACACATCTTTTGTTGCATCTGACTAATATTTATCATCATAATATATATCATATTAGTAATAATTTAATAGATAATGTATATAAAATTATAATAAATATTGTAATTTGAAACCGACTCGTTATTATGTTACGGGCTATATTAAATGAGTTAATGATAAAAGAATAGAATAATTAATTTTTGTATTTATTATTATTTTTGACTATAGTTCTGTAACGTAACTGTCGTAACCTGCATAGGTTCATTTTATTCATTTTGAACATAATTTCTTATGCTTTATCAGTCTAACAAGTCAATTTCTCTGCGATATCATTTGGAACTTTCGAAAATACAGTATTATGAAAGTACTAAAATTAATTGTACAGTACATTAACGTAGTAGTTATGGTTGCTGTATATTCTAATTCTGTGTGTACCGTCCTTGTAATCCAAAACAAAAATTGAAAAAAAATGATTCTGGTAGACGATCATACAGCAATGGTTAGGAAATTTACGGTTTATTTACAGGGTTTTTTATTCAAATGCATTTCGGGTTGGTTTATGCTCCCAACCCCCTTCAGTGCTGTCAAAGAATACAATTTATGGTGAGTTTCCCGACAATATTAAATAACACGCAAGGTGGAATACAAAAATATAAAACTTACATATTATATGATGCTACATCTTAAAATTATGTTTCTATATTTTAACCAGTCTTAACCGAGTTACAGTATACCGTTAAGTCTTGAAATGTTATCCAATTCATACTTGGCATTCCGATTCATTGGGGTGTGCTATAAACAATATTTAACTTATGGAGGCGCTCTCTATTAATTAGTACCATTGGGGGTCTATTGACATACCATCAGAGATATTAATTAGATGCTCTTTAGGGTGTTTCCTAATATCAAACAATAACAATATCAAAGTTTTACATTCTGAAAGGATCCATACAAAAGGAAATTTAAAGAACACATTGAAATTCGAAGCATATTGTGACAACCCTAAATGTAAAGAGCTATCCAATGCTTTCCTGTAATCTATGTAAGCCATGTGTAGCTTCCAGTGTGTTAAGAGTATGATTCATTGTATTTTTCTAACCCATGTGGTTGACTATTAGTCTGTTGTATAGCGTATAATATTATATTGCTGTATTAGAAATGCCTTCTTTTGAAGTTACGATAAGAATTTTACATTATTTGTAACTATTCTGATTTATTTGAACAGAAAATTCTTTCTTTTAAAACGGACGAATGTGAAAAACTTCAACCTTATACTGGTTTCGAACGGTACTTTTCAGTATAACTGGTTTGTCTTGCTAGATGGACCTTTACATACGTGGCGATGTCCCGGTATCGACGACATTTGGTCATCTGAAATTGGTAAGTAGGTTTACTTGTAGATATTATTTCTCTAATAATTATTCAGTGACACGATAATATCTATCTCCTGTTTAATTGCAGACCTACAAGACCCGTTTACATTGAATATTTCTTCAACCGAAGAAAGAACTGAAGTACAGTTAGCAATATTTCCGAACGTTCCCGGTCTTAATGTTTTTAATATTCCAAGCGAAATAATTGAAGATCAATCTGTGTCGCTATCGAATGTATTCTATGGGAAACCAGATAAGCAGAAGCAATTGCAGAATCTGTGCCGAAAAGTAAACATATCCGCAGAAGAAATTAAATGTGCCATTGCCTACGACGATTTTACGGGGTGTTCGTACGAAATTGATCCTAACTCAACCGCTTTTTACACGATCGAAAGAGAAGCAAGTAGATTTACGATATTTTACGGAGAAAGAGTAAATGCTCTTTCTCTTCCTGTTGTAGCAGGCAAATGTGATTATAAAAGCGTAAAAGTTTGAAAGAATAAAGCATTTAAAACCGAAAATGTCGCAGAAGACATGCTTTGTATATACTTTTCACGATGTGTGTAAAATATGCATTGATCCACTAATTCAAACATTTAGAGAAGCCTTCCCTTTAGTGAGCCACGTGGTTTACAACTGTTTTCCTTGGTTTATATCAATTATTCCACCAGAACACCAGGACTTTGATAATGTAAATATCTCTTCTGATAACAAGAGAATTGCACTATTTGTTTTTGTATGGTGGGAATGATTACACTGTACTAATTTATAGAAATTGCATTTTTATATTAACTAGAACTAAGATTAATAATGTTAAAATTAAGTTTATTAGCTCACAGTATTGTTCTGCACTGTTTCGTATGTGTTTATCCGACAAGGAAATAAACGTTTTAATTGTAAGCATAAACTGTAAACGGGTCATTTAAAGAAGAGAAATGTATTTAAGAAATTAAGGATAAAATGCACTTATACTTGATATAGGAAGGCATTTATCTGATATATAATTGTAAACTTTGGGTTAGTTCTGATCAGATCAAGAAGTGAATTTTTATATTCAATGTTTCTTACTTATGTAAAGTTACAGTTATTCAAATAATATATTTAAATTTTAAGAATTTGAATGTAAATAAAAAAAAAAAAATCTAAAATCTAAGTTTGAAAGATCTCGTGATTTATTAAAGGTTAAAAGCAAAGCTATTGGGGAAACGTTATGTGAATTATGTATCAGAGTAGTGTGAAATATTCAGTAAATTTCAAAGATTTACATAAAGTTGATTGAACAAATTTTCGTGTTTCAAAGATTTGGTTAATAAACTACACGAAGACTTAGGTAAAATATACGAATTTTTTTATCTATACTAATATTATAAAGAGGGAAGTTTGGATATAGCAGGTAATCTCCGAAACTACTCATCCGATTTCAAAAATTCTTTCACCAATATTTAGAATGGACCTTCAGGGAGGACATAGGCTGTATATTATACCGTTAAACATTCGTATAAATTAAAAGATATTAACGAGGTTGAAGCCGAAGTTTTTAAACGCGAAAACGAGTACGTCGGACGTTCGGCGCCGTTTTCCTGTAAGCCTAGAAGTTTGACAATGGTATTTGGAAAGTCAATAGAATCATGCTCGACATTCCAAACGCCATTGTCAAACTTCTAGGCTTACAGGAAAACGGCGCCGAACGTCCGACTTACTCGTTTTCGCGTTTAAAACTTCGGCCTCAACTTCGCTATCATCTAGCATTAAGGCTTTTATGTCCAACAGATGGCACTAATTACGCGAGTACGACCAAGATCTATATAAGAAGGTCAGGACATGCCTACTGGAGCCGCCATTTTGGGCCTTTTTGAGTCGCATGTTTAAAACAAACTTGTACGAGCAGTCAGTGTTATACGACATTATTAAACTATAATTGCATAATTAGTTCAATTAATGTCGTATAAAACTGACTGCTCGTTCAAGTTTGTCTTAAACATGCGACTCAAAAAGGCCCAAAATGGCGGCTCCTGTACGCGTGTCCTTACTTTTTTATATAGACCTTGGTACGACCACCCAAGTTTGCTTTTCTCTGAGGCATTATGCTTTTCTGTGAGGATGAACTAAAACAGATCATCTTCTATATATATATAAATGTAATGTTTGTTTGTTCCTACCGATTTCTTTGAAATTTTGACACAACGTTGCATTCGAATACGCACGTGATTTTATATAATATACGTATCGAAATTCCCCCACTGGGGGGAGATGGACAGGATTAAGGCTGACCGTGAAGAACTCGGCTTCTATTAAACTATTTAGATGTGGTTTTTTGCGTTCTTGATTGCGTTTTAATAGGTTACGACAAGAGAATGTACTGTACACTAAGAAGGGATTTTTTGAAATTCCTCCCTTGCGGAGGAGAGTGAGAGGATTAAGTCTTATCCTAAAGAACTCTGCATCTAAAATAGTACAGCAGAAGCTATTTTTTTGTTTTTAACTGCGTTTTAGTAGGGTATAACATTTAGTAGAGTACTACATGGGGATGAAAGAAGTGTATTCCCTAATAATGAAAGTGTTAAATAACAATGGAAATACTGTATTAAAAGAAAGCGACGTGCGAGATTTACATGCGCAGATGCGGTTTTTTGAGTTCTTGCGGGAAATCGAACATATTTTTAGACCCATCTAAAAATTCTCTAATTAGTCTGGAAACAGGGAGACCTAACTCTTGCATTTTGTGAAAACGGGTAAGGTTGGTTATAATGTAATAATTTTAATCTTCGCTATCCTTACTTTTTGCCCGAGCAACGCCGGGCTTATCTGCTTTTTTTTTTTTTTAACTCTTTCCGCCCTGTGGGCAATAAGAGGGCCTCTTTTAGTAGGCCCATTATGGGTTCGGCCAGGAACACAATGGGGCGACCGGGTGGTGAGGGACGGGGCCCGACATATCCGAACGGACCACCCCCCGAAAAATTCCTGGGGATTATTCGACCCGTTCGGATTCGATCCCGGGTCCCCCAGAGCGGTAGGCTGCCACCTTGACCGCTCGGCCATCCGGCCACTGGGCTTATCTGCTAGTATATTAATAAAAACGAGCAGAAATTATTGTGACATCGTCACAGTGTCGGGCTGCAATTTTTAATCGTATTTTTAAATTAATTAATTTAATTTAAAATATATGCTCTCGATTTTAGTAACATCTTGCTTCCGTGCATCATATTTTTCCCGATAACAATGTAGTCATATCGGTTGTCTATCTGACTCTGTTCTGGAGAAAATTTTGAATTGAAATAACGACTTCTGGCCGAAAGAAGATGTACGATTATTGTTAATCGGGGCCTCCTGCCACTAAGCTTTCTATATCTGGTCTTGACTTGCATCTATATCTTACACCGTTCTCAATATTAAGAAAAGACAGACGACAGCAAGGACGGCCAGATGGCGGAGAGGTCAAGGTGGTAGCCTACCGCTCTGGGGAACCGGTATTGAAAAGTTCCCAGGAATTTTTTGGAGGTGGGTCCGTCCGGATATGTCAAAACCCATCCCTCACCACTTGGCCACCCATTGCGAGCTTGGCCGAACCTCATAATGAGCTTGCTATAAGAGGCCCTCTTAGTACCCACAGGGCAGAGAATTGAAAAAAATAAGACGAGAGTCTATTGGTCTACAATTTTCTCAAATTGAAGCCCAAACAATTTAAATTGACTTATTGCAAAAAATTTGTTCGTATCAGATGTAAAAGTTGTTTAAAAACACCAAAAGACTGATAGGAAAACACTGTCGAGTTTTAGCAATAAAAATGAGGCAAATTTTGACTTGCTCATAATGTTCCTAAATAAATAGATATATGAAACATTGATGTCAGTGTCCCATATACTTAATTATTCTTTCAAAATATTTAATTACTCTCGAAATTTACTAATGTTAGAAGTTTTTCAACAACACAGAAGTGCATCCAAACCAGAGTAAATTAAGAACTGTCTAAACCAAGGGTCATCAGATTATTTTCACAGCGGGCCAGATAACTGAGAGAATGACGACCGCAAACCGCATAACCATTTTGTTCAATACAGCACACCAAATACACAAAAAATAAAGACAACCAACACATTTATCAATACACAAACACGATCTCTGCAATAAGCTCGTAATCGCTTTTCTTAGAAACTTCATTACACAAAAGCACTCTGATATCCGAACTGGCAAAAAATCAACGAATATTTTATTTCGCTGATTTGCCTAAAAATTATATTGTCAGATGCAAAAAACAGATTGAAACACTTTTGGCATTTATACTTGCTATGTAGAAAAAATTAAAATAAGTGTAAGTAAAAATATCAAAATTGGTCCGATCCTATTTTTGCATTACACAGTAACATAACTTTTAGGGAAAGCAGCGAAATAAAAAAATTTGGCCACTTTTTGCCACTTTGGACATCAGAGTACTTTTTGTGTAATGTACAGTACTTGTGTAATGTAATTAATATCGTTGCATCAGTACTTGTACGTTTTTTTATTCACGAAAATTTTACATAATTACGTTTCAATTGTATATTGAATATTGTAATCTTTCTTAGTGGAAACTTTTCGGAAATTAGAAAAATATTTTAATTTTAAAACCAGTTTTATTTGCATCACTAATCATTATACATGAATAAAAATTTAAAATATCTGTTCGGAATTTCTAAGTGTAAATATTCTAATGTGCTTTTAGATCATGGTTTGGACCGAATCTCAGTAGAACCACTTAACATTCGTATTACTTTTGTCTGTCGTGAATCCGAAGGTGTGTAATTAAGTTTGCCTTCCCTGTAAATTTCTGTTTACACTGGTCACAACTATAAGGCTTTTCTCCAGTGTGTGTCCGAAGGTGTGCAATTAAGTTCCCCCTTTGTGTAAACTTCTGTTTACACTCGTCACAACTGTAAGGCTTTTGTCGAGTGTGAATCCGAAGGTGTGTATTTAAGTTTGACTTTTGTGTGAACGTCCGTTTACACTCGTTACAAGTGTAAGGCTTTTTTCCTGTGTGGGTCCGCAGATGTGTAGTTAAATTTGACTTTTGTGTAAATTTCTGTTTGCACTTGTCACAACTGTAAGGCTTTTCTCCAGTGTGTCTCCGAAGGTGTGCAATTAAGTTTCCCCTTTGTGCAAACTTCTGTTTACACTCGTCACAAGTGTAAGGCTTTTCTCCAGTGTGTGTTCGAAGGTGTGTAATTAAGCTTATCCTTTGTGAAAACTTCTGTTTACACTTGTCACATCTGTAAGGCTTTTCTCCTGTATGGATTCTTTCATGCCTATGCAAACTTCCCTGAGTTGTGAAATTCTTCTTACAGTGCTTACATGAAAATATCTTTTCATTCCTCTTATCTGCAATTAATAAAATTGCTTTAAATAATATTTTGTGATATATAAATAAAAACTTTCTTAAATAAGAACAATAATAAAATAAATAATAATATTTATTTAAATAATAATTTTTATATTTAAAAGAACATTTCTGTATCAAAACGCACAAAAAAAGTAATTTTAGAGATAATAATGTTCGAGTATAAATATATTGTGTTACTGATATTTTCAACAACAGTTAATCAGGGAGGTCATATTAAAGTAACTTCTATAAAACATTTTTTAAGTGCATTTATATCTTCACGAATTTTCTGTTGATATCCTTGCCGTAGACCATTTGCTTCTTTTTAAATGAAGGGCACTGATGTAAGTAAAGCAGTGTATCTAATATACAATTTTTTCTATAAACTTCAAAAGTATTTTCTTCAACACTCTGTTTCATCCAAAGAGCAACTGAAAATAATAACAACATACATGAAATAAATTCTATAATTCAATTTTATGAGTTTAATATTAGAATGTATTATTCATACTCTTATTCATTCCTATTGTTAAACGTAAAGGAGTATAATATGTTAGATTCAGATAAAAAGAATATTGTATTTTTAAAAGACTTAAGTACACTCCCCTGATAATTCGTTTCCGATAAGAGGTACTCGCGGAACGTGTGAAATACAAATTCTTAAGAGTGAATCATGGATTTGATTCTTGCAAGATTGAATTTCGTTCTTTTCCTTTTTTTCTGTTTCAGGTATTTTCAGACTGAAAATTAGCTAAATGTGAAAAAATAAACAATCTTAAATATCAGAAAAATTCATTTTCAAGATATATATTGTAGTGATTAAAATTTCTATTTGCTACGCCGAATCATTTAAAATATATAAATTTATTTTGAAATTTCTTGATATTTACAGATAAACCGTGTAAACATTTAGTAAAATACCACTAAATTTTTCAGAAATCTATTCTGGTAATTTTAAATTTCTATAATAAAGTGTCATTCCTGAGTGTTTTAAAAATTGCTCTACAAAGATGTCTATAGAGAATGTAAATATCATAATCTATTGCTTTTATCCCTGAAACATTATAAATATATCTGATAATAACAGTACTGGATATATTTTAGCGGTTAATTTAAAATATCCTGAAAATATTCATTATATCTTACTCAATAATCAAAAAAGAAAAGAGGCAACTAATGGTTTTGATAAATCTTTTCTTAAACTTATCAATAATAGGTTTTTCGGAAAAAGTATGTAAAAATGTAAGAAAACATTTAAATTCACAAGCTGCTACTACTAAAAATCAATGTGATAAATATTTAACCCAACCATCATTAGAAAATTTTCATATCATTAATAATAATCTTGCTATTTTTAAAATGGAAAAGACTAACATGTGTTTGAATAAACCAATTTACATTGGTTTTACAGTTTTAGAATTAAGTAAATTACATATACAGTGGGTGATCGGTTAACGAACAAATCGGATGACGAACACTTTCGCGAAAGATGTTCGGGCAATGAACACCTCACAGAACAAACACAAGAAGAAGCGACGTAAAATAATGAATACCAATTGCTCCTCTCGTCTTCGGGCAAAATTTCGAAACTTTCAGACATCGACGCTCAACCCGGTATATACTGATCGGATAGTATTCCTCCAACTTTGAAACTCTTCCTTGTAATTCCAGCCTTTTATTTTTCTGACAGAAACAATTCTTTTAAAGTATTCGCAAGCCTGTCGGGGGGTACTCGTTAAGTTTTGCGTGGGTTTTTATTTTCGAAAGGTGAGAGTATAATAGAGGTAGAGAGTAGGCAGATGATGTTGCTGGGCAGTATGGCTCAAACAGGTCTACAGTAGGGTGCAGTTCAATCTTATCTAAGAAAGATCCTGTATAATCAAGAGGACTCAAGCAGCTAAAGGAGTAACAAAAATCACATCTCAGAAACAAAGAACATTGAAGAGCTCATAATGAAACCTGAAACTGATCTGATGACAGAAGAATGCCAAGGACTCTTGAATGAAAAACACCAAAAAACTCTGCGAGATATGTTTTCTTCTAAAAAAGGGGATTAATGCCGATATTGCCATTGAAGATCTTTAGAAGAGGATGTCAGAACAATGTCTTAGAATGGCATCCAAACCAAATTGAGGTTAATTGGGTTGGGGTTGGAGAAAAGCAATTGACATCAGACAGATTCTTTAACCTCCACAAAAAGAAAAAACATGACTAATAAAAATACAAGATTGTGTATATTTAAATGTATTTTTATTATTACATATAAATAAACATAGTATGAACATATATATTTTTTATTTTTTGGAGTCTCCAGAACGAATTAATCAAATTCCCATAAAAACCTACGGTAAATCGATAATCGATTAAAGAACAATTCGGATAGCGAACAAAGTCTTGGAACAGATTATGTTCGTTAACCGATCACCCAATGCAAATAGAACATGTTATAGAATCTTTTTTTAAAAAATGTGGTAATAATATTGATATAGATTCTTTAACATTGGAAATTTTAACAAAATATATTTAAGATGATTTTAAATCATTTCCAGATATCTTTGTGAGAAGCCAGGGGAGAAGAGTCAAATTCTAAACCCCCTTTTTACGGCGACGGTCTGGTGAAGACCACTCACGTTGTCACTGGATGACTACCTATATAAAATAGGAGGGCTATAAATCGAGTGGAGAGGTCGCGATGAGTAAGTCGATAGGGCGTTGGTGATAAACGAGTGAGAGCAACCATTTTAAAAATCAACAAGTTTAATAGAAAAATAAAGCTTAAGATACAATTATAGCTATGCGTTACTACGCTACCTAGACTATAGGCGTTTATAGCTGTTACTACTAGTCCTAACTCGAATGCTAAATGATCGAGAGAGTTTACAATCGAGAGTTTAAATTAATACCTTGTAACTCGATGGTTCCGGGTCCTGTTCATTAGACTTCGGTAAGACGATCGTGGATCTAGTCGAGGTAAAATTCCGGGTGGCCCATATCCAGATAGGGAGACAAGAGGGACGAAAAGTCACAAGTCAAAGCCAATCTAGAGCATTCCCCAAAGATCGATATGCTCGCGTTATAAGGGTATTCAGTATAGGAAACTGATGGTTAAATTTACCTACGGTGGACAAAATGGCGGCTTGTCTCCGATTCCAGCAAACAGAAGAAAGCAAACAGTGGAATATGCATTCTAACCTATTCTAATAATTTGGTTGGTAATAATTATGGTAATTTATTAGAATAGGTTAGGTTAGGTTAGAACGTGTGTCCCCATTGTTTCCTTTCTTCTGTTTGCTGGAATCAGAGGCGAGCCGCCATTTTGTCCCACATAGGTAAATTTAACCAATCTGATCAGGTGACCGTTTGTTGGTAGCGATGATACATCAAAGGTGCCATAGCTGGCCGATGAAAACTAAACAATAGTCGATTCGATGGTTACGTATTTCCGTGGATTGTTTTAAATTTCCTCCTTAGACAAAAGATAAGTGTCAACTTTCATATATGCGATAATTTCGAGGGTCATTGTGAGGGGAAGAGTTGTTTACAGTTAAGCCCAGTGGGAAAAGGACAGTAAAAGGGAAAGTTTCTATCTGAATCTTTTCGTTAAAATTTTATATATAATTTATTTAGCCCCTGTATCCTCACATCTTTGATTTTAGTAATTATCCAAAACACCATAAATTTTATAATGAAAGTAAATTAGGATATTTTAAAGATGAAACTATATCAAAACCAATAAAAGACTTTTGCTCATTAAAACAAAAAATGTACTCTTACATTTGTAACAAAGGAAATAAAATAAACTGCAAAAGGAGATAAGAAATCTGTTGTAAAAACTTTTAATAATGAAGAATATAAAGCAGTTTTATTTAATAAAAAAACTTTTAAGACATCAGCAATATAGAATTGAGTAAAAATCATAGAGTAACAACTTATATTCAAAATAAAAATTTCTCTCTTCCTATTTTATGACAAAAAATTTATTTTAGATAATGGATGTAAAATCATTTGGACACTACTGTTTTTATTTTTAAAAAATGATAAAACTTACATATATATATTATAAATTCATTACTTTTTTATTATTATTATAGAAACTGTATATTCTAAATATCTTTCTGAAGATATAGCTATACAAATTCAAACAATTGTTACAGAATGGCTGAAAAATCATTGTTTTTAAAACACAATATGTTGATTTAATTAGGTTTCCATTACTGGTTTTTTGTAGACTTTAAAGAATTTAAAGCTAGTGGCTTTCTTTCTTCAGTAACACATCATACAAAGAACAGTTGGTTTATGTATATTTTATTAAAGGAAATACCTACAATATATTGATCAATGCAAGTGTTATTGATACTGATTACACAGACAACATTGTAATATTAACACAGTATGTAACTTTACAGATGATGACTTTATAATAGAAGAAGGAGAAGTAATAACTCAAATTATTTTTGAAAAATTTACCATCCAATATTATTAAAAAAATCTTTTTTAAAAACGACTGAAAGATTTGATGAATGTACAAAAAATGTTAATATTAGTGGAAATAATATCATAGAAGAATGTTATGTAGAAAATATAATTGAAGTTGATGATGATAGTGAATGTGATAAGAAATTATTATTGACATTATTGAAATTAATGAAGCAGATAAAAAGAAATGTCATTGTAACCATGAAATCCTTTGTTGTGGTAAATGTTTAAAACACCAATATATGTTAACATTTACTCCTCATAATTTAACATAATCAAATAAAGCTGTACCTAATTTTATGAACAAATATATTGTAATCAATTTTTGTGTTCAAATGAAAATTATAACTTAATTTTCTCGTAAACCAATTTAGTAAGTGATTATTGTATTGAAACAAAATATAATAAAATAAAATTTTTATATTTAATTACAAATTTAAAAAACAAAATAAATATATAACTCTTGTTTTAGATTTACAAACACCACCTCTTATCATGCAAATTGATTGGGAAAAATATTCTTCACCAGTAGATGAAAATAATAAGTCAAAGATCTAATTTAAGTCAACAATTTATTTATGACTTTGCTGATAAATTAAATTGAAATCACATATAAAAAAATTATAAATTTCTAATTTTATTTATTGAAAGAAATATCAAATATGTGAAATGAAACTTAATTTCTCGGTATCAAACATTAAATGATCAATTCGTTAATAAATATACTCATTCTATTAATTGGAAAAAATATCACAATACCAAAATCTATCAAATACATTCATTAAAAATAACATACAAAAATTAGATACTGTACTAATATAGTTCTAAAATATCAACATTTAACTTCAGATGCTATAACTAATTTACAAGATTTATTGGATTGGCAATTAGTTTCTCAATATCAATTACTTTCTGAAGATTTCATAGAAAAATTCTAAAATTTTCTTCCATGGTGTTACATTTTAAAATCAACTCAATGATTTCTATGTAAGTAACAACACTAATACCCTGTTACTCCACGTTATTGCAGAGATATGTCATATCTTAGAGAAAATTGCAAAAGAAAGAATAACTTTTGTCACATACATTGTAAAAATTTTAAGTGTAATCTATCTTGTATCATACATTATATTTTGCTGTAGAATTTGTAACCCAAAGTGTATTGAATCCCTTCTACTGGTATAGAATTGATCATTACTATAATTTAAATTTTAAAAAATCCAGCAACATTTAATATTTTGGTAGTGCCATATGTTATGATGTTTTATGAAAAGAATTTTATATTATAAAATGGCACAAAACTTAATTTTGAGTGTACAGATGGGTTTTATGGAAAAAATTGTGAATACTAATACCAAGAAAAGTTGGACGGCAGAACAGCCAAGGGGTCGAAATAGCAGCCTACCGCTTTGGGGGACCCTTGTTCGAATCTGGACTGGTCGATAAATACCCATGAATTTTTCAGAAGTGGTCCGTCTGGATACGTCAGGCCTCATCCCTCATCACCCAGCCAAAGCCATAATGGGCTTGCTATAAGAGACCCTCTTAGTGCCCACAGGGTGGAAAGACTAACAAAAAAGAAAAAAAAAAAAAAAAAAAAAAAATTAGAATTAGACTTATAACACTTGAAAGAAGATTCAACAAGAATAAAAATATGGAAAGTAAGTTTGATGTATTTATTAAATATATATATATATATATATATATATATGTTATGGACAAAGTGATTAATTGGGCATTATTCATAATGACTGGTCATTATGAATACTGCTATCACCTAGTCAGGCAAAGTGATAATAATACGCTGAGGAGTGATCATCCATCCAACATACACTAACCAATTGGCACTCTTGAGTTGCATGTGTGTATCATGTTGAGTGCGTATTGCATTTAGTACCAAATTTTAAATTCTGTGACATTTTAATTTGATTAAAAACCCCACTTATTTCATTTAGAAATATTTATTTTTGTGAATTATTTCAAAATATTTAAAAAAGAACATGTAATCTTTTAAAACTAAGTACTATTAACTATATTAATTAAATGGTAAAATTTTACCTGTGTGCACCATCATGGCAGTGGTCACAACTGTTTGTGCTCCTGATGGATTCCTCAGGAGGGAAGCTGCCGGCAGGCCACCAATTGTTTAACGTTACTAGATATTGATACATACTAGTTATTGATACGTGTGTTCAAGAACTACTGTGAATAAATAACTAGCGACGTTAAACAATCGGCAACCAGCCGGTGGCTTCCCTCCGGGAAGAATCCGTCGAGAGCACAAACAGTCGCGACCGCCGGCAAATTTGGTACTAAACGCAATAAGCACACGCAACTTAGATTCGAGTGTTGATTGGCTAGCGTATGTCGGATGATCACTCCTCAACGTATTATTATCATTTTGCCTGACTAGATGATAGCAGTATTCATAATGACCGGTCGATTTGATAAATTAATCAATATTTATTACACTGCCTGCCCTTTTTGGTCATTGTTCATAATGACCAAAAACAAAGACAAAGTGATAATGACCAAAAACCAATGACAAAGTGATTAATACGGGCATTATTCATAATGCCTGTATTAATCACTTTGTCCATAACATATATATAAAGATGATGAATTAGAAAAGAAAAAAACTTAAATTTGATGCCAACTCAAGAAAATGTTTAAAATTATATTAAAATTCCACCATTTTCTATTAAAGTAGCAGCAAATCAAACAATGGAAATCTTAGAGGTAATATTAGATCTTACAGGGTAAATATTTTTAATTGTACTGATCCTAATATATTATTTGTAGATATTATATCTGATATTATGGTTAATGTTACTTTAGGTAGCCAAGATGGCGGCTCGTCTCCGATTCCAGCAAGGAAACAGTGGGACGCACGTTCTAACCTAACATAACCTATTCTAATAAATACTAATGATTATTAGCAACCAAATTAATAGAATAGGTTAGGTTAGGTTAGGTTAGAACGTGCGTCCCACTGTTTTCTTGCTGGAATCAGAGGCAAGCCGCCATCTTGGCTACCTAAGGTAACATTAAGCGATATGATTAATACTTTGTTAAATAATTTATTCTTTAAAAAAAAATTTAATTCATTTAAAAATTAAGATTTTAAAATATAGAGAAAATAATGTAATAGAGTTCCAAGATTTTTATTTTCTAGTAATCCTGAATTAATTTTATCTCATTATATGTTTAATGATAAATTAACAAATGCATTTGAAAAAATTTTTGTGTGTTATTGATGAATTTTTAAGATGTGGTTCTGGATGGATAATTTATAATAATATATTTTTAGATATTCATATAGAAATGTATTAATTGGAGGATGTAATAATATAATTTAACCAAAATATTTAAAAAAATAAGTATTGTTTATTAAATATAAAATGCAATAATAATTATTGTCTTTTAGATTGTATTGTTGCACATATATTTCTAAATAATTATAAAAAAAATTCTGTGTATTCTTATAATAAATATTTAAAATATTTTAATATTAATTCTTTACAATTTCCTTTAAAATTTAAAAAATAACTCTCTTACAATTAATCTTTATGCCAATCTTAATGCTCACAAGCTGTTAAGAAGATTACACAAGAAGTGTATCATAGTAAAAATTTATTTATTACAGTATTATATAAGTCAATCAATCAATCAAGTTTATTAGCGTAATAGGCATTAGCCTGTTACAAGGGGGGTTAAATATACATTTTTTAGGATAACATAATCTACAATTTTAGGTATCCTTTAACATTGTATACCTTTTCAATTTATTAATTAGCCATAAGGCTTAATTAACTATTAACAATTAACAATTGTTAATAGTTAATTAACAATTAACTATTAACTATTAACAATTAACATTGCCTTAAGAACCTATTGACAACATTATACAACCCATAAATGTCATTACTATTGACTTTATCCAGTTTTCTATACATATCAATTTCCATCTTTTGGATATAACTTTGATTCTTGATAATATTTAAATCTTGTTCTTCCTTCTCGTTACATCCGTAGATTAAGTGTAGTTTTGATAATTTTTTCCACACTTGGAGCAGGTAAATTGATTATATTCTATATATTTATTTATAATAACTAGACCTTTTTGATTAAGTCTTAACTGAATGAAAAACTTTTTAACATTAAATGGGAGATTTGAAAGCATATAGTTGTTGATATAAGGGTAGTTAAGGATTACATTATAGTATGAGTTATTTCTTCTTTTTCGTATATCTTCATTATCCTGGCTTATTGAAAGTTCCATGGCTTTATATAGTAATTGACTGATTCGTTGGTCTTTATTTTTGAGATAATCAAATACCAGTTCTATTAAAAATCCATAGGCATTGAAAATCTTTGATAATTGAGTTATCCAATTCCGTTGAATGTTTATATTTCTAGATCTATTGTATAATAAGTACATTAGTTTAGATGAAAAATCTTCTGCATTAATTATTTTTTGAAGCCAATTAATATATCTTTTTACCAGAATAGTATTAAGTTTAAATCTCTTAAGTTCCAAGCGCAGTGCACTACCTGGTGTATTGTATTCTAATTAAAAGGTTTTTCAAATGAATATATTTTGGATTTTTTCAAAATCATAGAAATTGTTTAGACTCCAGATTGGAGCGGCATAGCACAATGCGTTTATTACTGTTGCATCGAAGAGCTGAAAATGAGTTTTGATATTTCTTATTTTTGCCTTACAGCATAGAGCTATTAAATTACTCATTAGATTTCTGGACTTAGCAGTAATACATTTGTAATGCCTACTAAATGATAAGTTAAACGTGAAGATTATACCCAGAAATTTTTTCTCATTAACAATTTTAATTTTTTTATTCTCGATGTAAAAGGATTTAGCTCTTTTCGTAAGATTATTTCCATTTCTGAAAATCATGATTTCTGATTTATCAAGATTTATTTTGACTTTTAAAGTATCTAAATATTCAACTATCTGGAGAATCTTCCTTTTTAGTGCCAGTGGTAGGAGCCAGTACTATGATATCGTCTGCATATGACACTGAGTGTACACATGTATTGTCAATATATATCCCATCTTCTTCCCTTGAGAAACAGTTATTTAAATCAAATAGATAGAAATTAAACAGAATTGGAGATAAGGGATCACCTTGCAATAAGCCTCTACTAGTCATAAATGGATTCCAGCATATATTATTTTGCTTGACAATGACATTATAATTACCATATAGTTGACCAATTATCTTAGTTAAGTAATTGCTTACATTATAGTTATTTAATTTGTCCTGTAGCAACTTTATACTAACAGAATCATAAGCTTTTGATAAATCCAAGAAAATTGCAAAAATCTTCCGTCTCTTCTTTAATAGTTGTATTTGGATTATTGCTAGCAAAACAAATAGAGCTTTCTGAGTGCAACCATTTTCTGTATAAGCATATTGTGTCAAATTCTTGTAATTGTTCACCTCTATCCATTGTTTAAATTTCTCTGCCGGTATTGCTGTAAATATTTTCCTGAAACTGGATAATAATGCAATCGGTCTATAATTTGCTGGATCATCTTTGCTGCCATGTTTGAAAATCATAGTAAAAATTACTTCCTTCCAGTTACTTGGAATTATACCACTTAAATATATATTATTGAATATTCTAGTTAAATATTGAATCAATTTGGGAGGTAACAATTTAATAAAGGAATTCGGAATACCATCTAAACCTGGTGCCGATTTGATTTTCGATGCCTTAACTCGTTTCTGCACTTCATCTACACTTATTACCTGATTAATTTGGTAAACTATTTTATCTTCCTTGTGAATATTCTTTTGATTATGTAAGTATTCCTGGGAAAATTTTTGGAAATATTTTATCCATTCAATATAATCAATCTTTTTTTGATTGAAGGAGCCAGATTTAGTATTACAAAAGTTGTTAATAACTTTCCAAGTATCATATAAGTCACATTTTTTATAATTAGAAATTTTAATACAGTAGACCCCCCTATAACACGGAACTTATCTCCCGTGTTATAAGGGGATCTACTGTAGATTATTATCAGGAAGTTCGGGAATAAAAAAATTTTGTAAAGGATGTCTTGTTGGTTTTCAAAGAGAATCTACGTACTTTAAAACAGCATATAAAATTTTGTTCAGATCATAAATTTTGTTTGTTTTCTTTCATCCATTCTGTATATATGCAAATTTTGAATCAATTTTGCAAAAAGTTTCATCAGCTGTACAAATAAATACTATTTAAATTCATAAAATTATTTGTTATTCAATTATTATTATTGAAAATAAATATAAGGTAATAATATATGCTAATTTTTATTGTGGAAATGATGCCATTAACCATGTTATTAGTAAATATTCAACAATTTTTAATTTGTACCTTGTGATTATACTGCTAGAAACAAAGTGTTAAAGGTTTTTTTGTGTTCTGATTATAATCATACTAATCATCATATTTAGTTTGAAAAGAATTTAATTGTAAAACTTTTAAAAGATTATGTAAAATTATATCAATATGTAGATACATTATTATTGGCAGATGTATTTCAAAATTTTAGATTATTTAGTTCATAACATTATAATTTAAGTCTAGTATATTTTATAACTAAACCTGATTGAACATGAAATTGTGGATTAAAAACAACAAATATAGAATTAGAATTATTTAGTGATATCAACAAATATTTATTTATGAAAAGAAGATAATTAGAAGAGAAATAAGTTTAACTGGAAAATGATTTGCAAAAGCTCATTATTACCAGACAATTATGATAAATCTCAATCAATAGATGCTAATAACTTATATTGCTATGTAATGAGTATGTATTTACCTATAAATAATTTTAGATGGTTAAAACAATATGAAATAGATACTTTAAACATTCTAAGTATATCTGATGATAATAGTACTGGATATAACTTAGAGGTTGATTTAAAATATCCTGAAATATCCATTATATCTTATTCAATAATCAAAAAAGACAAGAAGCAACTAATGATCTTAATAAATCTTTTTTTAAACATGTCAGAATATGAGAAAACATTTAAATTCAAAAGCTGCTACTACCAAAAATCAATGTGATAAATATTTATCTCAACAATCATTAGAAAATTTTCATATTATTAATAATAATCTTACTATTTTTAAAATGAAAAAGACTAATATGTGTTTGTATAAACCAATTTACATTGGTTTTACAGTTTTAGAATTAAGTAAATTACATATATATATATAAAACAAGGTATAGAATAATTTAGTATGTAAATGTCTACAAGGACTTATTATACTGGTGACCTGGTTCAGCAAAATTTAAGAAAACTAATCGGAAAAAAGTTTTTATTTTTCACCTTTTCCTATGTAAGGACTGCGTTTAAAAACTTTTGAACAGACTTGGGCCACATACAAGAGAAAAGAAAGGGGAAAATGCTGGTAAACCACGATTATTTATCCACATATAATTATAAATTAGCATAGGTATACGTAATTTAGCTTCTGGCACAGATGTAAACGTAATATTTTGAGAATATTTGGTTAAATATTAGTCACTGCTAGTTTTAAATTAGATTCGATGTGTCTGTTAGCTGGTTTCTTGTTAGAATAACGTTTGAATTTTTGCTGTATACTTCCTTAAGCTGGAAAATTGATATATTTATTCATATTTTATGCGACGCGGGCTGCAAAAAAATATTACTCAATGCTGGCATGCGGCACGAGGGCCGCGGGTTACCCATCCCTATTTCACACGATGTAATTGTGTTTCGGACCGGTAAAAGTCCATCCTTTATACATCGGGCACTTTTTCTAAGCCACCTCTCTTGTAGACGTGTCCTAAACTCACAGAAATTTTTCGGGACGACGCGTATAATAATAGCTATAAGCGAAAACTCATCGGATTACTTACCGACTCTGCACGGTGGAAGCCACCATTGCTCAATTAACCTTGTTCACATCGCGGAGTAGCACGTCGGACGGCGGACGGTTACAATTCGTGTCACGTGACCTCGTTACTACGTCATCGGTCACGTGACTACAGCTCTGACACGTTTCCGGTCAACTATATCTTGCAGGCGTCACGCGATAAAGTGCGTTCGTTAATAATAGCGGTCGTTTGTAAACATTGCGAACGACGGACAAAGAAAGAAAAAGATGGCGATGCCGTAGTATCGACAGTATCGTGACGGCAGGATCTATAATTTTAAAATATGCGTTTTTAGAGACAAAATTTTAATAAAGGCTTCCAATAGCATTCAAAGTAGTTGCGAAGACGACACTTACCACTTACATCACCGTGTGGGTATATATATATATATTGACGTGCGCTTTCACAAGTAATAATTTTTCATTCATAAAACCACTAAAACGGCTGAACTAAGAACTATCTGAGCCATGGAGCACGCCACGTTGTCTCCTACCATAAACTACTATTACAAACACCCGTTGTTTCGTCCGACAGCGCGCTTCCCACCAGAATGTAGAAACGAGTTCAGAATTATCCTTTATCGCTAACACGTGACTACTTCTTGGGGGCAACCCGCGTGGACACTTGACCAACTTTGCTCGCGTTACGCTTCCGTAACACCGTAACATTCTATAACGAAATTCACCAGTTATGATTTGACAACGACGATTTATTTTTCGAGATTAACTTGTTTTTTTTTTTTAACTCTTTCCGCCCTGTGGGCACTAAGAGGGCCTCTTTTAGTAGGCCCATTATGGGTTCGGCCAGGCCCACAATGGGGCGACCGGGTGGTGAGGGACGGGGCCCGACATATCCGAACGGACCACCCCCCGAAAAATTCCTGGGGATTATTCGACCCGTTCGGATTCGATCCCGGGTCCCCCAGAGCGGTAGGCTGCCACCTTGACCGCTCGGCCATCCGGCCTAGATTAACTTGTTAAAAAGGGAACAATCAAATTACTTTAAAATTCAGATTAAATGTTTATAACTATAAATTTATAAACATATATGTTTTACATAGCCTAACTAATCCTTTAAATTTAAAAATGTAAAGTTATATAACAATAATTTATATATGTAAGATGTGGATCAATAGGCTACTACATAAAGAGTTTTCTGTTTGGAAATGTTTTACTGTACTTAAAAATCAATAGATGCAACACGCGTCAGAACAACGTTCACACACCCTGTTTCTTTTTTTGTCCATTCCAATACCACGCGGACGAATACTTTTATGAATTAATATAAGAGTAATGTATAGACAGAAAAATAGCTTTTTTAAATAACATTAGAAAACTTGTAATTTTTTATAGTCCGTCTTGGCAACTTCATTTGTTTGCATAATTCGTTACAATCGTCTTTGCAGATAAAATGAGTGTTCTCGACATAGTAAATTACAGTGTGTGCATATATTTTGAGTCTTGCATCCTTATTTCCGGACAGTTTACAGGTCTGTAAATTGGCCGAAAACATATACTGTGGTTAAAGTCATTGCTGGAAAAGCACAAATGGCAGGGCCGGATTTACATAAGGGCATTTGGGGCCTGTGCCCAGGGCCCCCACAAAATAGGGACCCCCACAAAACTGAAAAAAATTATGTTTAAACATAATTTTTTTTCTATTACCGCGACAGCCTAGTGTGGCCCAATCATGAGGGCAACAGGCAGAGAAAACCAAACCCGGGAAAAAACCTATGAAACATCGGAAAATTTCGGGAAAAAATTTCACATAGGTATTTTTCAGTTAAATTAAAATAATTAGTTTTACGCTATAAAATATATGTATGTTTACAATAACCTTATTTTTAAATGAAATTTACAACTTCCTAGTTCAAATCTAATTGAAAGTACAGTATTTTGTGTAAACTTTCTAAATCATCAAATTTGCCTACTCTTAAAGGGAGGACTCCCACCGAATTTGTGCCCAGGGCCCCTGGATTGGTAAATCCGGCCCTGACAAATGGTGTGTTTTGTTTTTATTTTATCGTCAAATCTCGGGTTATTAAAAAGGAACCTTTTGAGTTGGCTACTTTTGGATTACTTTTTAGAAAATTTTTGGCTACAAACACTAAAAACGTCTAGCAACGCTGCCATATTGTTCGTTCTGTTCTGTAGACAGAGGAAATGACGGGTATGTAAGGGAAACAACCTGGTAATAATATAATTGTTCAAGTTACAGTTGGTGTGGAATACGTAAGTTTTACCACAGCCTACAATAAAAACTGCCTAGTCAAATGGGGGAAATACCATAGAAGAGTTGTGTTCAAAGAAAAATATTTTCTCTCGCTAGATGGAGCCACATAACGGACCATAACAACACACACTAGCTACGTGCTGTCATATGCTCGTAAAACAAAACAGTAACTCAACTTAGGATATAGCAAATTATTAAGAATTTGCCCGGATTTTCGCAGAACAGTCTAAAACAATAGACATATTATCAATAATCATCTAGAGAGGCCAGACTGTTAAATGCAATAATAATTAATAGGGTAGATGACCTGCATTTCTTGTGGCCATATTAAGACAATTTTCAACTTTAATTAATATTTCTTTCGATAAATAAAATTGGGAATTTATAATTTTTCCATATATGATTCCAACTTAATTTATCAGCAATGTCATAAATGAATTGTTGACTTAAATTTGATCTTTGTCTTATTATTTCCCAGTTTACAAATTTTTTAAAATGGTAAAAATTGTTTTCATCTACTGGTAAAGAATTTTTTCCCAATCAATTGGCATGATAGGAGGTGATGTTTGTAAATCTAAAGTCATCATCTCTAAAGTTATATACTGTATTAATAATCCAATGTTGTCTCTGTAATCAGTATCAATAACACTTGCATTGATCAATATACAGGTATACCTCGTAGACGGCCGGATGGCCGAGCGGTAAAGGTGGCAGCCTACCGCTCTGGGGGACCCGGGATCGAATCCGAACGGGTCGAATAATCCCCAGGAATTTTTCGGGGGTGGTCCGTTCGGATATGTCGGGCCCCGTCCCTCACCACCCGGTCGCCCCATTGTGGGCCTGGCCGAACCCATAATGGGCCTACTAAAAGAGGCCCTCTTAGTGCCCACAGGGCGGAAAGAGTTAAAAAAAAAAAAAAAAAAAAAAAAAAGGTATACCTCGTCTTACGTCGGTAATTGGTTCCAGGACAGGCGACGTAAGTCGAATTTACTTGTGTAGTTACGACGTAAGTCGAAACTACGACTTACGTCGTAACTAAACGCCAATAATGAGCACTTAAAGACCGCTAAATAAGACAACAACACAGAAACACAGATGTTTTCATGTTTTGTTCTCTAGGATTTATGATGATTATATTAACATTTACTGTAAATGTACATATTTTAATATGATTTTATGTGCTTTCAACGTTTTTCTAGTGATATTACGACTTCAATGTTTGTGGCGGACGGATTTAAAGTCGAATAAACTGACTTAAACTTGATTTTTATTTTTCCATATACTTTTTTGACAAACGACGTATAATCGGGAACGACGTAACTCGAGGTATACCTGTACTGTGTTTTAAAAACAATGCTGATTTCCCAGCCATTCTTCTGTAACAATTGTTTGAAATGGGAAGAGAAATTCGTATTTTGACTATAAGTTGTTACTGTATGATTTTTACTGACAATTCCACATTGCTGATGTCTTAAAAGTTTTTTATTAAATAGCTTTTAGTTTATTTTTTATTAAACTGCTTTATATTCTTCGTGGTAAGAAATTTATTGTAAAAACTTTTAATCTTCTTTTGCAGTTTATTTTATTTCCTTTGTCATAAATGTAAGAATACATTTTTTGTTTTAATGAGCAAAAGTCTTTTATTGGTTTTGATAAAGTTTCATCTTTAAATTATCCTTTGAATTGCTTTTATATTTAATAGAAATGTACTGAATGTTGTATTTTACACGTAGAAGTTATTATCAATAATGCGTAATATAATATACAGTATTATATACGGTCATATATTTCGTTATATATCAATAATATACAGTGACTCCAGTTTACCATGTTTTTCAAAATATTTGTATTATAAGCGAAACCATTACAAACGAATATATTGGATCGTGCGAGAAAAAAGTTTAAGAAACTTAATAAACATTGCTCTACACCAGGGATGTCCAACCTTTTTGTTTCTCTGGGCCACATTGGAAGAAGACACGGAGTTTTGGGCCATAAGTATATTTTATACCATTAGCCCGGGCCGCCCCCTAGTGTCGTTCTAGTCATTTCATGGTATAAATAATAAATTCATTTTACAAATAATAATAATTTATTGTTAATTTAAAATTATCGCTAGGGCGCCCCTAGTGGGCGTTTTAGGCATACCGTTACAGATATACTGACACGAGATCAATGGCTTATATTACTAGATACTTGTGGCTCAGTTTTTAAAAGTACAAAATATATTTAAGGATTAACATGTCTAGATTATAGCAGAGTCGGTAGATTGACTGGTCTTTCGACTACCTATCTTCGCTAGTAGCTAAAATCAACTAGAGACAAATGTTACCACCAGGGGCATTGCAATCACTACAAGAGCGCTAGATCGAATCGCAGTGAGGTCGAATATTTTTTTTTAATTGAAAGTTATATAACCTTCGAGTTCGATTTCATAATTTTCTATGAATTTTATTATAAGAATGAAAAGGCTTTTATTTAAACCCAAAACCAGGTTTATGGATAAATAAATGACACTTAATAAAACATTAAACACCTTCCATCGCTGAGAAATGTTTATTTAATAAAGATTGATATTCAGTTAAATAAATGACAAGGAACAAAACTGAAATAATAGTACAATTATTAAATTGTGCTATTATGCCAATTTATTATACGTTAAAAATTTATTATACATACAAACAAATTATATTACACATAATTATAATTATAATAATAATTATTATTATTTGCGCTATTAAAATTTACTTTACGTGAGAAATTTTTCTATGTTTTTTACTTTCAATTGATGAAATAAATGATTGATTAATCGTTCGCGTGAAAAAATGCAATCGACAGGTAACAAAAAAGTGCAAAAATCTGGAGGTCAAGTAGGACTTGTGACCAGCATTGTGGCATCCTATCATCAATGTAACAGAACACTGATTTAATATAATATCCATTATTGAAAAATAAACATTCATGTTTGGGTTTGTTAATTGTTCACATACTTTGCTTTCTGCCCAGTACATCAATTGGCAAAGCTTATAGCTTGGATATAACAAACCTCCTCGAGATTTGATGAATGTAAATGTCTTCTCTGGTGCAGCATCTTCAGGTTTTGCTGTTAATATATTTTTGCATTCATCACAACCAAGTGATGGCAGCAGATGACGAACAATGTAACCTCCTAAATAATGTAAAATAAACTTAAATGTTTCTGGTGCACAATAATCGTGATCTAATAATTCATTATCAGTAGGATCTCCACAGGGCAGGCTTGGATTACAAAGCAAATTTTGTAAATGTTCTTCCAATTGTTCTTGAACTTCCTTAAATGGTTTTTTATGACTCTGAAGAAGATTTTTTAAAGTAACAAGGGAAGATCCAGGATCAGTTTGAACTGATGCTCGTTTGGGAGGACGAACCAAACTGTACACAGTCATCAGTCTATACAGGTATAAGAACTGTACTGTTGTGGGATGAGAATTGCTTCCACTTCCTTGTCTTATCATTCCAAAGAAACGCTAATTGAAAAGAAAACATAAGTTAAGAGTTTAATACAAGATTATATAATCATTACACTAAGTCAGTTTTACCTCTAATGGGTCCTGATTAAAGTGAGCTGTCAAGATATAATATGAGTTTGGAAGCAATTGTTTAATGAGTGCTGAGATACTAGTTAGCGTCAAGCGTAGATTTTCTGCTGTCTGGTGGCTCAAAAATCCCTTTTGATCACTGCTTTCAATCTGTAATCTGAATGTTTCCCATCTATTTAACCATTCTAGAGATTCTTCAATAACCTATTTTAAAAAAGTTGTTTATTAAAACATTTATAGTTTTTCCTAGTGAATCATTACTATTACCTTGAGATCATTTGAATCATGTCTGATTCCATCCTGTGGCAATCTGCGATTTAAAGCATCAAAAAGAGCATTGATGCGACGTATGAAACTTATTGTAACATCTGCATTCTTTAGGCTAGCAACCTCACGCTGTTTATAAAACAGCATAGCATCAGCAAAAGTATTACTAAATATCTATAAAGAAATGAGATAAATAAAAGTATTCTTATCAAATCAGATTATATAAGTAAAAAAAAAAAAGTGTTACTTGAGCTGCCAGCAATACACTCATTCTCTGGAAGTTATTGGGATTAACATGTATTTCAGTTACTTTGGGACATGCCTTTAATCCCTTTGGTAATTTGGAATCTTCATCAACAACTGCTTTAAAATGCTGTAATTCAACCCTTCCTTCAGGAAACTAAAAGTAAAAATGAAGAATAATGCAATGGCTTATATTATAAATTAGGTGAAAACACTTTATTTTCTTAGTTTTACCTGAAAGTATCTACTTTTCAAAAGATTGTTTCGCATACATTTTAAAATATGTGGTACATCAATAATTGCCAGTACTTGTCTATCTGCAGCAGGATTTGTAAATGAGCATTGTACATTATTTGTGTCTGCACAAATTCCTAAAGCTTTTAAAGCTGCTTTGTTTGTGCTGGCACCATCACAAACTATTGCATTGACTATTATACCACACTGCTCTAAATGAATAATTGCTTGCAAAATAAGTTTTGCAACAGTAGAACCTGGGACAGAGCTTTTTGAACAGAATGTGCCAATACATTGTACCCAACTAGCAAAGTGAGGTCTGAACATAAACACTAGGCCATGATCACCTGCTGTAAATTCACTCTGTGGCAACACAGAATTATCACCACAATCAACAAGTCCAATCATTTCACCAGTAGCTTTTGAAAGTTCTATATGTTTTTGAAGTGTAATTTCATCAAAAATTAAAACTCCCTGGCATTCTGTTTGTGGAATAGTCTCCAATTTTGACTTTAAAATAACAAAAAGATCTTCATCAAATCCAAATTTGGCATTAATGCCTCTGATATATTGATGCAGTGTAGACTGACAAGGTAAAGGCAAGTAATCATTATTTCTCAAAAATTCATAGACAGATGGTGACCTAATTTTTAAAAGCAAACAGTCAAGTAACCAATTAATGTCATATCTCATACCCTTTTTGCTTTTTATATGGCATGCTTTCAGCATGTGCTCTATTACAAGTTTCTGTCTCGGTGGTAAGGAATCAAGTTTATCAGCTGACAACTGTTTTATTTTAAGTTCAGCATTTTCTTGATGAAGCTTGAGATTTTCTGTTTGAAGAGTTTTCAGTTTCTTCTTATAGATCATCTTTTGCTTTCTGCACCGATACAAATCCTCTTTGACTTTTAACAATTCAGACTGCAAAGCAGAGATTTTATTGACATATAACAGCTCAGGATGCTGTGTAGTTGCTGCTTCAGATGTGGAGGGTTCTTCTATTTCATTTTCTACAGTTGTTACTTGAGAGTGTGTATCATGCAAATCTAATGATTGATAAAAAAATATAAAAAAAATCAGACAATTAATCTTAAAGTAGTTATAAGAAAAGTTAGGCCACAGAGAGATAGCCCTCAGTGAATCACAGTGGGTCTCACAAACCCAGCTCAATCTTTAGTTAGCATTTTTTAAATATAAAATGTTCCTTAAAAATACTGAAAAAATTTATATTTTTCCAACTTTTCGGCCCGATCAACATGAGATTAGAACGTTTTTTTATTTGATTTTACTTAGACTAGATGTCTTAAGCTTCCAATCGAAAAATTTATATTAAAACACAGGGTCCGAGAGACCCACTGCAACTCAGGCAAGGGCAAAAAGTTACATGGCTCACTAAGGATTAAGATTACATAAAAAACATATAAATATTTACATTTGGTATTGACTTTTCGGTATCTCTTCGTAGATGGTTCTTCATTTCTTGTGAGATATCGCGTTGATCGTTTTTGAGGTACAGACTTACTAATGTACTTAGGACAATTAGGGAAGTTTGATGGATATGCATCTGACGTTAATGCCCAGCGATCTCGTGGAATTTCTACTTTCTCTCCATTTATAACATGGGAGTAGGTTTTTAAAATAAATCTACTCGCAAAATGTACGTCACAAACATAACATTTACTTGTTAGCTTCTTGTCGTCTCGTGAAATGCATCGCATCCACTTCTCAATCTTATCGCTAGGAACACGGAAGAAATGTCTCTTCTCGTTCGATGACTTATATCCTGCCTTGCATCCTGGCACAAAGCACGTTGGCATTTTTATGTAGCTAAAAAAAAACAATTATTATAGGTCGAAATCACTGAGTTCTGTATATCCAAAGCAAGAACAAGGCTCTTCTGCCAACAGTGGCGCCAACTAGCGGCAAAAATTGGCTCTAGCTAAGTTTGAACTATGAGTCGAAAGACCAGTTAATCTACCGACTCTGATTATAGTAATAAATATTAAAACTTTATAACGAAAAAGGATATTTTAAAAAATTACTTCTACAGACACTTTTAATTTTTACTTAAAAATAGATAAATTCATTTATTATAAAGGAGACAAACAAAAATTTATTTGAAATACACGAATATTTGTTTTATTTAAGTCTCTAATTAATAAAAAAAACGACGAAACACCATTTTAAAGTGCATTTTTATTCAACTAATATATTTATAAATAATATGTAGCCCAAACAGTAGCCAATGCGCCAAATAATATTTTTTATTCCAACTTAAAAAAAGGGTAGCCAAATTTGGCGCAAAGTAGCCAAATCTTACAACGTTGGAAGGAATATTAAATAAAGCTGGAGTTGGTACTAAAAGGATTCTAGACCCAAATGCAGGAAAAAGAGAGTAAGGACAAAAGATAAAGAAGTGAGGAAAGTTGGAAAATTACGGGTTAATATTTGCATAACAGAAGATCTATTTAAGCTTTCTTACTACTATTTATTTTTTGGCTTTTCTCTCCTTTCCCCAAATTTGGGTCTATAATCTTTTGAGCCACAATTCCAGCTTTATTTAGTATTCTTTCCTCATTCACACATTTCCAAGTATTCGAAAACTTTTCCTTTCCAGTCAAAAGTAAAATATGTATAAAGGTTTAGGGCTTTGTGAAACTTCTTTTTTGAGTTTATGCCGTTAAATTGAATAAATAAAAATAAAATTTAAAAATTTGTCGGTTTTGTTTACACGTTTAATGGGCCGCATTGGAACTTGCCTTGGGCCGCATGCGGCCCGCGGGCCGCGGTTTGGACACCCCTGCTCTACACAATAAATACACCTTACTTTGTATATCCACTCAAAACCCGACAATGAGAAATTTTTCTTACTCATTATTATTAGCCCATCCCGCAATATTTATACAGATCGATCCCGATGCTGTATGCCGAATTTCACGCCATTTCTTCTTCAATAGTATTCATTCAACAGCCGGATAACAGAGCGGTTAAGGTGACAGCCTATCGCTCTGGGAGACCCTGGTTCAAATCTGAATTGGGAAAAAATTCCAGGAATTTTTCGGGGTCCGTTAGGATGTGTCAGGCCCTATTCCCCATCACTCGGCAGCTCCATTGTGGGCCTAATATAATTATAGGTTCAGTCAACTTATAATTATATTGCTAAAAAGGCCCTCTTAGTGTCCACAGGATGGGAATATTTTAAAAAATAGTATCCATTTAAATTTAGCAACCTTATAAACGCAGAATAAACATTCTCTAACAAATTACGTGTTAGAATTACAATATACAAATGTGTTTAATATAATTTACAAACTATTAATAAATACAGTAACTGAGACTTGATTTTTTAAAAAATAGTTAAAATTTTAATAAAACGAAGGGATGGCCAGGAGTGAGGAAAAAAAATACTGTACTGTCCTCCGCTAAGAAGTCCTTTTTAGCGAGCCCATCGTGGGTTCGGCCAAGCTTACAACGGGACGGCCGAGTGATGAGCAACGGAGCTTGACATATCCGAACGGACCACCGAAAAATTCCTGAGATTTCTGTTCGGATTCGATCAATGGGGAGGTCTCCACCTTAACCTAAAACGATGTAAAGTCATCTCAAGTCGAAAACGTTACCTTTGGCTGCGTTCAGTAGACCCAACAGTTCCGGGACCGTTGAGTATTTGTCTGCTGAAAGCCCTCGACAGTAGCGCTGTTTCGGAACATGTTTGTTGTTTCGAAGTCACATTTAGTAGCGTCTTTTATTTACGCTACTTTTCACTAACTGCAACTGATCAATGATGGTTTCACCCATGCGAGAGAATAAAGACATTATATATCAATACAAAGGTATTCATTGCAGTATTAATACGCCAATAAACATTTTTCATGAATCACTAAAATCAAGTTTGTCTAATATAAAATTTAAGAAAATAAATTCATCTTTAAGTAAACACAAGTCCGTACAAGTGAAAGCAGAAACTACTTCTAGTGCCACCAACTTCCCATTCCAACGCATACGTCACTCATCGTTCAGCAGATCCACGTTGCTTATTTTCATTTTTTATTTTTAACTCTTTCCGTCCTGTGGCCACTAAGAAGACTTCTTTAGCAAGCCCATTATGGGTTCGGCCATACCCACAATGGAGCAGCCGGGTGTAAGGGAGGGGCCGAGAAGGGACATATCCGGACGGACCATCTCCCGAGAAATTCCTGGAAATGTTTTGACCCGGCGGTATTCTATTCCGGGTCCGGCTGCCCATCTTGACCGCTCGGCCATCCGGCCGTCAGATCCACATTGCTACGTAACAGCTACCGATTGAAACATCTTTGCTCTGTTTTGTCGTGTCTTGTATCGGCTAGTTGGGCATAAGCTTCTAGGTTATATCGTCTCAAGGTAAAGTGTGACGTAATTGTCATGTAATAGTAGTTGTATGTGTTTATGATGGTCATTACGCGGGGAATAATGGCTCTTGGGAGATCTTTCAAGGGTAACTGGCCCCTATTCAGGCGTTATAGACGTGGAGTAAACCCGGAAAACTCCACGTAGCCAGCCCGTCCTGTCGGGGCGCGAACCCACCACCGAACCCCAAAACGGAACCGCTTGCCAGTGGTGGGTTCTTTGCTCTGTTACAACTGTCGTGTCTGCTTTATGCAGCCATTATTGATCAGCCTGGCGGCTGTCGCCGCCAAGATGCGTTTCTATCAGCCAATAACAATGCGTCTAGCAGTCACGTGAGAAAATACAATCATGTGGTGTTTTAATGGCGGAAAGTTCAACGTGGTTAACCGAGATAACTAACATCGGAATGAAGAGGAAAGAATAATAAATTTAATACAAATTCTACACAAATACAGTAATCATATATTATTTAATTCAAAGAACAAAACAACCGAATCTTACTCGAAATAGTATTCTTTATCGAGAGATCTTAATCGAAGAATAAGCCTATTTTGTACATCAGTTCTTTATCGATCCAACAAAATATCTCGGCAAGATTCTTGCCAATATGATATCTCTAATCCAAAATCTTCATTCGAATCTTCGACGAAATCTTCTAGCTAAATAAAACAAGCCGTACCAAACAAAATTTGTAAACACGTGGATAGCGGCAGTGTCGAGTATCGTTCGCCATCTTGAATACTGAACGCATGCGCCGAAATGTAAACGGATTGCCGCTTGTGTGGTCGTGCTGCCGCGCGGCGAAGACGCGTTTGCGTCACCGCTTTTCCTTGCCGCGCCGCCGCGCCGCATATGTGCATCCTCTTTAAATGTAAACACAACTAGCATTATTCATATACATTAATTATAAATATAATATATATGTTACAGTCAAAACCCGTTTTTAGTTAGAACGCGTTTTAACTAGTTGAAACTAGTTTATACTGGATGTCTTTGTTAAAACCCGTTTTATCTAGTTAAAACTAGAATTTACTGCTAGTCAAAAATGAATTTGAGTTAAAACTAGTTTTAACTAGACAAAACGGGTTTTAACAAAGACGTTCAGTATAAACTAGTTTCAACTAGTTAAAACGCGTTCTAACTAAAAACGGGATGTCATTGTTAAAACCCGTTTTGTCTAGTTAAAACTAGAATTTACTGCTGTACATGCTTTGATTTTAGATAAAACTAGTTTTAACTTTTAACATTAGTTAAAACTAATTTTAGCTACATAAATATGTTTGGGGGAAATGAATAAAGTGATGATTGGGATTAAAACATTTGTATTATTTAATACGATATTTATTGAAAATATTGGTCACACATCTGTGTTATTAACATTAATTAATCCTTTGTCCCTGAAGGCACCGATCGATCGGTACCCTGGCTTTTTAAGCAAAACTTCGAGGGTACCGATTCATCGTTACTTTGGTAAATATCGATTTTTGTAAAATTTATTAACCTGGCGTCAGGCGCGGGAGGTTTAACACGGTGGGACGCACGGGGTGCACCTGCACTCCATGCGACTAAAGTTGTTACTGAAAAAATCAAAATTTTTTTCGCGGTTTTTTTGTTTTTGACGTTAGTGGGATTGTGTTTCTGATGTATTAATCAAAAATACTACTCAAAATATATCATTTTTGTTTATTTATAACGAAAACAAAAAAGTATTACGTTTCGGGAATTTTTCAGGGAAAAAATCGTCAACTTCAAAAGTCTGTTTTTCAAACTGTAAACAAGTCTGTTGCTATCTAATCGTTGAATCGTCTTCCTGTAAGTGTTTTTAAAGTGTTCCAACCATTAAATGCTTTGTCACAAACCCCGGGCCAAAAATATTTCATTATTTCCAAAAATACACTCCCTAAAACTCTACAACAACTAGAGATAAAAAGGCAGATTATTGGCAGATAACATCGATAGTTAACTTCTTTTACACTGTAACTGGTTACCTTCTTTGTCTGTTAATAGATTCACCAGTAAAAACAATTGTCGGTAAAATTCCCGCGAAATGCCACGCCCCCGCAGACTACCACTTTGACTTATGTAAACAGTCGCTATAAAATCGCTTGTTTTAATCGTTTTTTTCACTTCTAATTTGGTAACGAGAAATTGTTTGACGTTATTTAGACAAATAAACATGTTTTCAAGACAATTTAGCAATAAATATTTCCAGAAAACTTCACTTTTCAAACTTTCAATGCTAAGTATATGGGACACCTTCTTTCCGTTAATTGGCCTTAAAAATCTTATTTATACGCCTTCTATGCTCTTATTCGCCATTTGTATTATGACTGATTCGATATCAGGCAATGACCGTTTTTTCAGTACAGTAACTCGGCTCCACCCCCTCCAGTGATCGCGCAAATGAAACTTCCTCTGTTAGGCGCGCGGGGTGCCCTGCATTTTGGTGTGGCTTCCTATGAAAAATTCTTCTTCGTACAAATTTGAAACTTTTCCAGTGCGATCTTCAGCACTTTGAAGGAAGGTACTGAGGGCATCATTTTTAGGCATTAATTACATTAAAAAATACACGCGTTTAAAAGTGTTTGGGTTGCAGGTGCACCCCGCGCGCCTAACGCAGGGTATTAAATGTAAGTGGTTTTTTTCATATAGATATAATGATAATTTGATTTTTGGGGAACTTTTAAAATAATATTACTTGACTGACCTATATTGCCTTAGGAGGGATCGCAAAATAAACGTAAACAAGATGTCGGGGTAAAAGGGTTAAAGCGATACGAAATTCATCATACACTATAGGAACGTGTTAGCTGAATGACCTTGGTCGAAACAGTTTTTACTAAGCCATTTTGTTAAAACCCGTTTTGTCTAGTTAAAACTAGTTTTAACTCAAATCCATTTTTGACTAGCAGTAAATTCCAGTTATAACAATGACATCCAGTAAAATCTAGTTTCAACTAGTTAAAACGCGTTTTTACTGTAACATATATATATACATATAGTATATGTAATACTAGTAACACTTATTTATAAAAGTCATAAGACAGAGATAAAAATTATAATAAAAAATGAATGCAAATATTTTCAATGAATACGGATAACGCATTTTAATAAGAGGAAAGAAACATCACGAGAAAGATTAATAACCGTATTAGCGTCAATTAGAGCACTAAATTCGGTAAAGGAGGTGGATTTGTGTGTCACATGACCGTCACGAGATGTCTCTAGTGTCTATGGAGCAGAAGATCCGAGAATGGCCTATGTGGATGGTCATAGGAAGGAAAGGTACTTCTCGAATTTACTTTCATTTTCACGTAAAACACTCAATACGTTAGAAATGCGTAATAAATGTAAGAATACAAATAAATACGTCGTACAATTGGCATAATATACGCTTCCTGTAAAACAAAATTACTAAAATACGTGGAGGAAATTACAAATGGTCGTTTTTAATTCATTTATAACACAAATCGGCGATGATTTTTTAAATTTAATGTAAAGAATTAAAGTTGCAAACGTAATTAATTTCATTTAAACAAGCTTTGAAAGTGTAACATTAACAAAATTTTATATATAAAATCTTAAAAGAGGAATGTTTAATTAAATAAGGTAAAAGTTTGTTTGTTTGACTATCTCAATGTTTTCCTTGTTAAATTAACAGGTAAAATTCAATTTATTGAATTATCTCTTTATTGATTTCGTATTAGCATTTTTGCAGAAGTTACTTTTAGGACGTCTGCACGGCACGGGTAAAAAGTCACTAGCCAAATGGGAAAAGAGGACTTATTGCAAATTACGGACTGTAACGACGTACGATGCCATCTGCGTGATGGGTCGAGACGAGTGTCGAGTCTCGTATGCCACCGTACTCGTCGACGCTCACGTTCGGAGTGTCGTTTGCACATTTGAATAGTAAATTACAGTCTCTAATGACATTTAATACAGCCTGCGTGACAGTCGGGTTGAGACTAGCGTAAGTTTGGAGCGTTGCTCGCCACGATATTTGTCGACACTTGTGTTTGCTACTCGAATAGTACATGATGCAGAATGAACAGTGTGAAGAACAGTGCAGTAACAACTTGGCACTGTTCTTCACATGTAACTTTCAAAGTGGACACACAAACACAAGTGTTGACAAATATCGTGGCATACAACACTCCAAACTCGTGCTAGTCTCAATCTGACTGTTACACAGACTGCCAAGTTACTGCGCGTGAAAGAATAACAACAGTGATCACTCCCATTCGGCAAGCAACATATTGGCCACATTGCGTACATACAAAAACTTAGTTAACTCCTGCTGTCATTTTTATGATTATCATAATTATAAAGTTAAATTAAATGAGGTTTTATTATTTCAATATTAATATATATCAAGAAATATTCTTGCATATAAATTTTTTATTTCTTTCACTAATTATGAATTGTATAATATAAAATAGAACCACCCTTTTATGAGATGAATGTTTCTTAAAGTGTTTGGGGGGTGGTGGACAGTCTTCTTTTTATATTGGAACAAATGAAACATGTAGAGAATGTTTCCTTATTGATAAATAGTTTTGAAAACTGTATTTTTTATTAGTAGTAGTAATATTAATCTACAGCGATAGGAACTATACATCCCTAAATTTTCTCCAGGTGCAGTATTCCTATCTCCCCTCTTGACAGCCATCTGTAAGCCCAAGTACTAGTCCTTGTATAACTTAAAAAATTAATTTTAAAATAGTTTTATAAACAGAAATTTGATTAGAAATTACTTAATTTCTAATAAAAATAAATTTAATATTTTAAAATTTTTATTCATTATTATTTAAATGAAATATCTTATTACAGAGTGCTAGTCATTAACTTGTTAAGTTGTTTGTTGCTATAGAAATTGCCATGCATGATGAACGTGCATGTCTGAGGATTTCCTTGGTAAATTACATGATCTCAATTAAATTTACTGAATATTATATGTAGGTGGAAAAGTTTAGGAAAGACTGCTTTAAATTATAAATATTTACATATTAAAAAAAAAGGAACTGTTGGAATTAATTGATTAATCTAAATATATAAAATTACTTGTCCTGACTGACTGACTGATTGATTCGTCATCGCCCAGGGAAAACTGCCGATCCTAAAGAGGTGAAATTTGGTACACAGTTAGGGTACGTCATGGAAACACACACTAAGAAAGGATTTTTCGAAATTCCCCCGCGGGGGTAGAGGGAGAGCATTAAGGCTTAACATGAAGAATTACTTCTACTGTACTATTTTACATGCAATTTTTTGTTTTCAACTACGTTTAGTCTTTATTGAGTACTTAGGTGTATAAAATTGATAACATTTTAGACATTGTTATAAATATTTTTATATATTTCGATTTTTTAACCAAATGTTCGAACTGTTTCATTCTCAGCGGTAGATGTTATATAGTTGTTGAAATACTAAATATAAATGGTGTTTGCTTGCAAAATCCGCACGGGCGAAGTCACGGGTAATAGCTAGTCAAACATATATTAAAATGAAATTCAGTTTCTGAATTGTATTTATGCTGAAATCGATATTTTGGAGACTTCTAATGTAAAATAAAACATCGTGTTTAAATTAATGAATGGTAATTTGAAGTCAGATTGTAAGCCTATCTTGCAATATTTGTCCATTCAGAATTAGGTTACTTCTGTAGAATTTAGAAATGTTTGTGTTTGCTTTATTTTCTCTTTTATTATTCAGTCAGGTCAGTGAAAGCATAGTTTATATATTATGTCAGTGGTTTCCAACCTGTGGGGCGCGCCCCCTAGGGGGGGGCGCCAAGCTGTTGCAAGGGGGGCATGCTGCTCAACCATCGCATTAAATTTTTATAATGTTGTATTAATTATATATTCTTTTTTTGTATTTTTGTAAGATTTGTTTTTATTACATTTAAAATTATTATTTCTTATAATAAATAATTATTTATTTTATATATATTTTTACATAATATTGTATATTATTTTGTAGCCCATTAAATAAATTATAATATCAGTTGAGTATTTATCAAATTAGATTGTTAGAAAAATTAGGGGGGCACAACAATTTTTTTTGTTTAAAGGGGGGCGCAGGTACAAAAAGGTTGGAAACCACTATATTATGTTTTTGTGTTGGAATTTATTTGAGTAATTAGTTAACTTCACTAAATGTCTGTCTGCTTCCTGTAAGATATCAATATATGCTTCAATTTGTGTAATGCATGAAATGCTGTTTTAGCTTTTATAATTTGAAACATTGATTTTAATTTTGTATTTTCTGTGCAGAAAATTATTTTAAGTATGTATTTCAGTAATTTCAATAACAATAAACAAGCTAAATTAACAGCAGTTAGTGACACAATAAAACTTAATTTTAGTTATATTAGTGATTATTAAAAACTCAAATCAGAGTATATAGTAATAATCAAATAGCATATAGAATGTGTTTTTCTTAAAATAAAAGTATTACGAATTATCTCGTAGTTGGCTTATGTAACAGAAAGCTCTTCGCTAAAGCCAAACTACGAGTTAATTCGTGCACAGACACGATTCGTCCTGTCACTTCGCTACAGCCAATCGGAGATGTGCGTCTAAATTCATTAGTAATAAATCGGATATAGAGGCAAGCACATCACATTTACGTCTTTTTTGAGAGTGTTATTTTTTATTTATTTTTATAATCAAATTATAAATATCCCAAAATGGATAAGAAAAGACCACTAACTAAAAAACAACTTGATTACTACACTAATCTAAGTGATTCAGAATCTGACAAAATTTTTGGTGAGGATGGGGGAGTTTATTTGGCAGCGAAATGGTCCTGTTACTGTATGTAAATGGAAAGACAAACGAGAAGTCCTTACCATTTCAAACATGCACGTTGTTGAAATGGTAGAGGTGTTCAATCGCAATGGAAAATGTTCGATGAAACCGAATATAATTCGAGATTATAATCATGGAATGTCTGGCATTGACGATCAGATCAAATGCTATCGTACTACACAGCTCTAAGAAAGACTATTGGATGGCCCAAAAAGGTTGCATTACATATTATAGAAATATATATACATAATGCGCACAAACTCTTTCAAAAAGCAACTTCTTCTAAAATAAAACTTATAAAGTTTAGAGAAGCATTCGTCGAAGCGTTGATTGGAGAAGAGATTCAACCAGTTTCAAAAAAAATTAAATTGCAGAAGCTCCACTATTTACAGAGTATCCCATCTACTCAGAAAAAACAACATCTGACAAAGCCATGTCGAATTTGTACCAAAGCTAAAAAACGCCGAGAAACGCGTTATTTCTGTCCAATCTGTCTTGAGAAGCCAGCCCTTTGCGTAGAAGATTGTTTTAAAAATTATCACAAACAATAAAAATATCGTTTTGCTTTTGATTTTGAATAAACATTTTATAATATTTTCTGTTCGTTTAAATTTATATTTCTGTTTTATAAATTATCACGAACAATAAAAATATTGTTTTGCTTTCGATTTTGAATAAACTTTTTATGATTATATTTTCTGTTCATTTATTAATAAATGTTCTGTTCATGTAAGCCAAACTTGATTTTTTGTTCTTGCCCCTGAAGCTATCTATTCATATTTACACTGATATACTACGAATTACATCGTAGCTGCACAAATATGGCAAGGAAACAAACTACGATATAACTCGTAGGTGGCGTCCTAGGCAGAAACGGTAACTACGAGTCATCTCGTAGATGGCAGTCAACTGTTAAGTATGTATTTCAGTAATTTCAATAACAATAAACAAGCTAAATTAACAGCAGTTAGTGACACAATAAAATTACCATTGTCTAATTTTTAGTTATATATAAACGTCGATTTTTAAATAACGGCAAATGATCTGCCGAATTATCAGGCTTTTAATATAGCTAATTTGATTAAATTAGCCTTTTTAAAGCCTGATAATACATTCGGCATTAATTTTTAGTTAAAACCGTAACCAGTGTTAGGCATTAATTAATTGCAAATAAATGACATACTTAACTTTATACAAGATTTTATATTAACAAAGTTACAAATTAGAGTTTATATTAACTTTCTTAAAACTACAGACCTTATCAAAATGTTTTAAATTATGATTCATTTGTTGATTTAACTGATTAATTTACTACATAAACTAATGATAAGCATATTATGAAACTTTCACAATCTAAGTTACACATTGAGTGATAGATAATTACAACTAGTTATCATTATTTACCTACATATAAATTATCAGATTTGTGTGCAATGCCCATTACTTGTCAAATTTTTGATAAAGACTTATTATATTAAGTATTTCAACTACAATTAATATTAATTGTGCATAATTAACAAAAATAAGTTAAATTTTATGAGCTTTATATTTGGAAACTATTAATTAAAGATGAATAATAAATTACAAGTAAACATCACACTAAACCCGATAACATTAAGCCAATACGTCACCAACTGCCGTAAATAATCGGGCTAACTTTTGGATATAAACGATTAAAGATTAGAAATAAATTTGGTACTTGAGGTAGGCGTTAGGCACCATCTTTTATTAAAATTAATAATTATAATAATTTAAATAATTTAGATTAAACTGGAAGAAAAGAATTGGCCCGAAGCGGGTCTCGAACCCGCAACACCCGCTTACCGTGCGGTCGCGTTGCCAGTTGTGCTACCCAGACCTTCGGTCCGATTTCCTCTTCCAGCATATATAAGCCAAAGACATAACTGTCGACGGCCATTACGTTGCGGGTTCAAGTCCCGCTTCAGGCCAATTCTTTTCTTCCAGTTTAATCTAAATTATTTAAATTATTATAATTATTAATTTTAATAAGAGGTGGCGCCTAACGCTTACCTGAAGTGCCAAATTTATTTCTAATCTTTAATTGTATATATCCAAAAGTTAGCCCGATTATTTATGGCAGTTGGTGATGTATTGGAATAATAAATTAATTAAGAAAGATGAAAAATGTTTCTAAAAATATTGAAATTTGAACTGTCTTTTACTAAAATTGTTAGTACAGAAATCTTTAGAAAATAGATTGATTATAAACTAAATATTGACTTAGTTTTACATAAAATTTTAAAAATTATAAATCATTATATTGTCCATCCATATCAAAATTTTTGTGCAGGTATTTCTTGCTAACTGCAGGGGTTAATTCTTAGTTGTTTGATAGGATACAACAATGAAACATGGCAATCTGCCAAGGGGGAATGCTTGTTGGGAGAACTTACGGGAAGCTGAAAAAAGACACAGGAAACTCTGTGCAGCTCGCCTGTTGGTCAGCTATGAACTCACAACTACCAGTATTGGGTTAATTCAAAAAATATAGCATAATTAGTAAAACTGTGGCTCCAAAACAAACTCTATATGGTAATAATGGGTTAGGGGAAGAAGGCTAACTATGACATTAAAAATATATTGTACTAGGACATTGCATGATTTTGTTGTAACGTGATAGAATTGAGGCAAAACTGGTAAGAAGAAATGATTCCTGTACCTGTTAGGCTTAGAAAAGGTGATCCTTGTATCTGACAGGTGTAGACAGGTGAACTTTGCACTTGCTGCCACAAAAGAGACCATCCTTGTATGTGCAGGCCGTGGGAGACACGATCCTTGCATTTGCCGACATGGAGAGGCAATCCAAGAACAAAGCAGACGATGGCAATTGCTTTGTTCTTGTTTCTTGTTAGTTTTTGCACCTATTTTCTGTCAGATGTGCACACTGCTGTTTTTATTTTTGACCCCTAATTTTGTTAGATGTGCTCAGTTGCATCAGAAAGCATGGACATTGTCACTTTAATACTTCTGTATATCAAAAACGAAGTTATGGACTTTTATTTTTTATATTTAAATGAACCCTCATTACATTTTTAGATTTATCATCACAATTAATGCAAAATGGCAAAGTTTTATCAAAATTGGTCATTAAATTTTGAGAACAAACTCAATTCTATAGCGAAGCTCATAGAACAGTGATTCCCAACCAGGAGTATGCACTGGTAGTTTAGGGTATGCAAAAAAAAAATTAGTAATGTTGGTTAAACTATAAGAATATTCAGATTTTGTGTTGAGATCTCAGGCGACGTCATGGCACTTGATGCTTAGTTTTAAATAAGAAAATTGAAAATAGAATGTAGGAAAATGGGCTGCCAGAGAAGTAGTGCTAGTGACTGTGGAGCATTGCTTTATTGTGCTTGCTGGTGAAATGACCTTATATCTTGAAAACGAAATCGTGAATACTTAGTTTTTATTACATTTTTGGATTCTTCATTGCAATTAATGGAAAATTGCAAAGTTTAATCAAAATCAATCAAACTGATTGACAAGCATCCCAACTGTTCTTACAAAAGCTAAGAACCAAATGTCTCATTTTACCTTTCAAATATTTTGTTAATTTTTAATAGGGTAGAAACAATGCTTCTAATCTTCATTTAAAATTCAAAAAATACATTTTGTGAATGGAACAATGCTTATAAAATGATTAGTATGGTTGTATTCCATTGGTATTAATAGAAAAAGAGTGCCATTTTTGGCATTTAATTACAAATAATTTTTTCAAGTAACAAGAATTAATACAATATTATAAAAATCCTTCATATTTTCATTAACTTAGCACAATTTCTATGAATAATTGTGGTTGGGAAATCATGGTTGAAAGTATGTGTGTATAATAATATTGCTAAAACTGTTAGTTCATTGTCTTTATATATTATAAAATAAACTGAAAATCCTAATAATAAAAATTAAAACTTGCACATAAACTTCTACACATTCAGGGAACGTATTACAAATATACGCCTCAGTTAGTCATAGAAAACAATACACACAAAATGTACTACGACCGAGCCATAATCGCAGACAAAAACAGTACACGACAAATCAGACATAATATTCATTGACAAACAGAAAATCACATATATCATAGATGTAGTTATTTCAAATGTTCACAACATACAAAATATATACAGTGGAAAATTAGTAAATACTCAAAACTCACCCATGAAATAGTGCCTGAAGTCAGAAAATTCTTAAGTACAGGTACATATACGAACAACACATAAATGAAACATTTTTTCTATAGTATGCCTTGGTTTTGGTCTGGCTTAGCACTAGTTATTGGTGTATATGCTGTGTAGGAAGCACTCCACCAACACCACAATAAGTAATTCATTTGATAAATATTTAAAAGAAGTTATATACAGTATTTTGAAATGAAAAATGATATATACATAATAATAATTTGACAATATTCAGGTGATCAAATAGATATCGTAAGAAGTAGCATGAGGAATTTGATGATATTGCTAATTGGTGGTACTTGTGAGAGGAGCCAACATGTAATGGTAGTTGATGGATTTATTATGTATCACCAACTTCTGAGTGTTAGCTCATTGTCATTATTTAAGTGTCACAATAACTGGAAGTGTTTTCTTATACTAGGGAACAGAGAATTTTCATAGTTGAAAGTTAGGTAAAAGAAAACGTACTCTCTTAATTTTCAGTAACCTAAGATGTTCTGCGTCATCTATACCTACAAAAGTTTCTTTACGTTTTAATGAATGATGGTTTGCAGGATCCTTGCATAACAAAACAAGAGTTATCATAAGCAAAAAGTTATCTAATAAAGATTCCAAGATGAGGTGAACTTAGAAACAAATCCAACAAATCTTTAGGGAGTTAATCTCTCGAAACTGAATTATTTTATGCTTCTGTTCACATAGCTATGAAACAATAAAATTTCGGCATTATACAGTAAGGGTTGTCTACGAATTTTATTTCTTTAAAGTTTTAAATGTTATTGTTGGAGTCCAAAATAAGTAACGTCAAAGACTTGATTGTTTCTCGCAATGGAAGCAGGACATTAACAGGTGTGGTTTTTTTTCATGTGACCTTTGTTTTTCTGACAAGGTACAAAATTATTTTCAGAATATATAGTAGTTTATCATGCACCGTGATGACTATTACACTTGGGAACAATTTTACTTATTTGTCTACAAATGGAATCTTAATTTTCTACTTTATTTGGGTTAAATTACATTCTTTATACCAAAAATCTCTCTTGTTTCCATACTGGACAGGTTCTGACTTACAGTAGAATTTAACATTGAAAATTGCTTCGTTCAAATAATTTTTACTGTTTAGACAGCTTTCTGTTTTAAACAGGTTCTATTTTAAACAGATAAAGAGCATCAAGAATAAGTTTGTGTATAAAGTTTGTTTTTGTAGATAAGTCTAAAAAGATTTACATCATACACACACATACAACACTGCTATCTGCTTCTAATATTAATTGGTACAATGCTGTTTTGTATAAACTCATCCACCTGCCAGTGACTGAGTGGACACAATCTCTGAACACTGGTAGTTAGTCATGGGTTTGTGCCTCACCGACACACTGGCAATATGGATGCAAAAATAATTGTTTTTTGTAATTATTAAAAGTGCCTCCCTGTTATTAATTACAGAAAACAATTATTTTTGTTTCAATGGAAACATTTATTTACAAAAGCAGGGAGTGTCTACGTGCTCACCTCTGTTGGCTATTTTGGCTGAATTAGTCGTGAGAACCATAGTGTTCAAAAAATGTTTAGATTCCCTCTTATCATACATCATCCTCTTTTATATTTATAGTATGTTGATATACTACTGGCATGGGAAGGCCCTGAAGGAGAGTTACTGGATTTTATACAATCACTGTTGGCCATTTTTCTGACTTTTTCATTTATTAAAGAGGAAAAAGATGCAAAGATTTCTTTTTTGGATTTGCTTGTATACAGATCCCCAATGGGGTCTTATTTTCTGTGTACCATAAATTTGGTGAATGGCTGTATATTATCCCTTCTATGTCTTTTCAACCTAGGTACAAAAATTTGGTTATTATAGTGTTGATATGCAGGACGTTCTTATATCCTTCCACTCAATTGCTTGTGGATGAGGAGCTATCCATCCCTTCTTAAGTTGGCAGTTTTCAGCACTGAATATTCTTTGGCCAAGTTCAACCATCTAGTCAACCAGGTCAAAAGCATGTTATTTCATCCATTCACTTTGTATTGTAAGAAGGAATTGGTTTTTGTAACACCTGCCATTCAGTACATGGATCCCAATTTACATATTTGCCAGATTCTCAACAAGTTTGGTTATGTTTTGACACTAGCGCCCAAGTCCACATTGCATAGGATCCTTTGCAATGATAGAAATGAGGTTGCACTCTATGAAAAATTTGGAGTATATGCTATACCTTTACAAAATCTGGTAACTGGATCGAAACTATTATATATTTGAACTACTACTAGAATGTTCCATCTCTGTCTTGTAGAGCATTATGTTGTACATAACAAATTTACAACGGAACTAGATAAAAGTGTGATAAAGAGTAACTTTGAGCCACTTTTGTCGCAAACTTCACTTCTAAAGTGCTTTGGGGATTGAAGAAAATTGTTCATAATGGGAATCCCTTAATATTGCATCAATATCACTGAGCAACTCTCCCATGCTAGATATACTAGAGCTATAGATAGTGCTGTTTAACTTTCTAAAATTGTAAGTTGTGGTTCTTGATAAAACACCTTGCATCATTAATGACGCTGCTGTATATTTATTTATTTTTGGATTTTAATCAGTAACTTTTATTAGTGTTATTCCTTGTATATCCTTATTAGTGTTATTCCTTGTTTTTTGTAATTTTTTATTTATGTAATTTAAGTTCCATGCAAACATGCGAGAAAAGAAACAATTTGAAAAATGTTAGTTACTGTTTATGTTCTATTTCTTGAATTCAAATGTTCTGTTCTCTTTAACAATATTGCCTGAAGAGGACAGTTACATAATGTTGAGAGTATCTGTGAAATAAATCTTTTTCTGTACTGCCTATAGACAGTCGTGTGGCTTGCCTAGTTCTTCTGCAAAACCTCACATAATGCCCTTGATAGGTTCTTGGAAACTGCAACATTAAAAAAAATGAAGTACTGTATAAAGAAACCAATTCTACTATAGGTTAAATGTTATAAATAAGATATAATTCAGCTAATATTATTCGAATTGGATTGTGCTTGCAACCTCTGGAATTTATTTTCCATCCCATTTACAGTTTATAAAGAAAATTTGACTATAAATGTAAATGATTACGGATACACTTGTATCTTTTGTCAGCAATGTTATAACAAACTGACATTAAGCAAAGACTTGCTGTATTTATGTATATTTATTTAAATTTTAATATATTCAATATAATTATAAAATTGATTACATTTACATTATTCTTATATTTTTTTTTTTCAGATTTTCATTGTTACTATTAGAACCAAGTGAAATATATTTCGAAGATTACAGTGTGTTTTCATATCCAGCAAATTTTCCTGAAGAAGAAGCTATTAAAAGGTATATAAACAATTCAAAATTCTTATTCTTAATAAGTTATTTTAATAGTTTATACATGTTTTAAAGAAAGCAGAAAGGCCGTTTGAAAGTTTGCTCAAAGTCTTTGGTCTTTGAGCCAAATGATATCAATAAACCTATCCTAAAAGTGAGTATTTATCAATGAATTCTTTAAATAAATTAAAATAATAATAAATAATTTAAATTTGTAAATAGTTCCAGTTAAGCGAATGCACAATTATAGACCAATGGAATGGATCCCTGTTATCAAAGTAAGTAGACAACTGTAATCATAACATTGTGATACTTCTATTCAGTTTTTAAATTTATATATTAATTATAGATTAGATACAAAAGGTAATGTTATTCGTGTGGTTTCTGAGCAAGTTGTTGAAATTGAAGGTGGCGTAATTGCTCCGTATCGATTTAAAAGGGTAATTTTTTGTATCCAGATTATCGTAAATATTAAAATATTTGTATTAATTTACGTTATCTATTTACAGGAAAGGCAAGCCTACCTCTTTACGTTAAATTATGTTAGTGCATCTCATTGTTTACCTCAGATTCTGCAGGTCTGCAGTTATTTTAACAATTGATATAATAGATTTTTAGAATTGGTTAATTTATTGTACATTTTTTAATTAGTTACGAAGAGCAGCTACGTTGCCAGGAGTTGAACAAGCTTCTATGGTAAGTTATTTGCAAATAAAATTTTCTAATACATTAAACAATTATAATTTTTTATGATGTGTAAAAATCAAACAATCAAAACACTTCAAGATTTTCATATTATGTATGTACTCTCATATATATCAGTATTACATACATCGCATTTGCCTTATTCATAAGTACTTGATATAATGAGCTACTTTTCCTTTACCCAGTTACAAGATGAAATATTTGATACATTGAGCACCGATTGATGTTTATGGGAGGTATTTTAATCACAAGAGCAAGAAGATTGAAATTCTTATGCATCCCAATCCAATACAGTCTCCATTTACTTTTTTTCATTCACACTGTATATTCATTTCTTAGTCTTTCCATTTATTCTAATGCAGTTGTGCAGAAAACTTTTTCTTTACAAAATCTCTCTTCCATTAGTGATTGCAATTTTGTTTTTCTACATTTTACTTGTTTTCTGCTTATTGTCTTCACTAATTGTTGTTTGTTTTTGCTATTAAATAAAAAAAAAGACCGATAACTTGCATATTTTCTTAAGTTTTATTCATATCTCTCACTATAAGACGAGACAAACAACCATAACATATTCCAGCAAAAGTGTTTAATAAGATTGACAAACATTTTTTCGACCTCATTAATAGGCTAGTCTCTAGGTCAAATATTATAATGCATAAGCATTCTATAATTTTGCATTACAAATTTCAAAGTGTAATCTTCCAGTTTATGATAAATTTTGAATCACTTCTCTCATTTTGTATTAGTTTTTTTTAAATCAGGTAACTTAATCAACAGTTTCATTTGTACAAAAAACTTAAACAAACACCTTAATGTTCGCTGAGAAATTTATTAAATACTCATAGTAAGATATAGTTTGCCATTAGAAGAATGGGGAAATCCAGTTAAAAGTGACTTTTTTGAAATTTTTAGCTATTTTTAAAATTAAAAATTTTTTACTAGCTAATTCATACTAGCCTTGTGTCTTCGGCGATCATGTGTTGACGAACACTAATGCTTTCATTCTCTCTGAAGCCATCTTCACACTGTCATTCGAAGTATGACATAAACAGCATGCTCACAACATGACTGTATGAGCACAAAATGGACATTAAGAAAGGGTCGTGCATCACTGCATTGTCCACACACCGCAGAAATGGGAATATAGGTTTGTTGAGAATTAATTTTATATAATATGTCCCACAAAACAGCAGCTGCTTCAAAACCCTTGGAGCAACTAGAAAATTACTTCTTGCATAGAAAGAGCAAATGCGTTAAATTTAAAGGTAGAAATAACATCACCATGACATGAAAATCTATGTTTTATATATTATTTTATTGTATGTTTGTTTTTTATTTCTTTATTTTTTGAACATTAGTTTAAATTTTAAATGTCTCATTTGAGATTCAGCTTCTGTAAAGTGTTTTTCTTCTGCTTATTTTGAACATTTGCTGTATATCTTTAAATTCTTTTTAAAATATTTGTGTTTGGCTGAAATTTGAAAATTATTATAATTCATTTGTCATATTTGGAATGATAGTCTGAATACGGTCTCAGAGAGACTGAAAATATTAGTGTTTGTAAACATAAGATTGCTAAAAACACAAGGCTAGTGTAAATTAAGTTGTCAACTTTAGTTTAAAAGTTTGTTTAAGTTTTACTAGGGTAAACATATTATAGTTCATTATTTTCAAATGAAAAATATAATTTATATATATTGAAACTAAATTTTATGAATTAAATACAGGAGCTCCCCTACTTACGAACAATTTAACCTTACGTCTAAAATTTAAATTTTGCATGAACTGTGACTTTCTCTTGTCATTTGTGGACATTGAAGCCAGTCTTTTGCCAGTAATAAATAATAAGATTTTTAATAAATAATTAATGTGGACTTATTTCTATTGCATATCATTTTTTGTTTTTGTGCAAATTCTGAGTTTTCCTTGCTGCTTGAGAGGTGGTATTGAAATTGGTAACGTTAGAGTAACAGTGTTTTTTGGCATTATTTGTAATTTTCACAAACTTCTTATGATTAGTGTTTCAAAAATGCGACCAAAACATCAGTTAGGATAAATGCAAGAAATGTCACTCAATTACCATAGAAACTAAACTGGACGTTATAAAACTAAGTGCATTAGGTGAAGAAACTGCATTTGAAATACTCATTACTAAGCAGTAGTGAACAGGTAAATGAGTGTAATGTATTCTATTAAGGAATTGAAGGATCAAACACTAACAAAAAGTAGTTATTCTGTGTATAAATATACTTTCTGGGTTAGTTTTTGACTTAGAACAAAACCTTGAAAACCTAACCTGTTTGTAAGTAGGGGAGCATATGTATTTAAAACAATTTCTTTTTTTACAGATAGCAGCAATTGTTATGTCCAGGCAGTCAAGAGTGAGTTTTGATACAAGTTGGTAAGTGTGAAATTGATATAAATGTTCTGTTTATATTATATAAAATAGGTAATTTTGGATTGTTGTTGTTGTGTTATGATAAAATACCTCTTTAATAAATATTGTAATAGGTTAGAAGATTTGTATGAGACAATTATTTTAGAAACTACAGGAAACAGAATTACCCCATTGGTGACTAATCCAGGTCGCATTCTTCTTACGTCATCTCGAATTTATTTTCAACCTTATAACAATGCAGAACCTGTAAGTAAATTTAAAATAAAATTTTTCAAGTTTAAAAAGAATACTGATAAATTATGCTAAACAACTATTTAATGAGATTTTTATTAGTGATTGAGTAATATAATTTACATTACAAGTAATTCTTTTTAATATATTTTAGTGGCCTGTTCTCAAAATTAGGCTTTCAGATATAAAAAGAGCAGTGAAACGTCGTTTTCTCCTTAGACATGTTGTAAGTCTTTCAACATGTCTTATTGTTTAACGACAGTTTTATTAAATCTTATTTACAAATGTTTTGTTCATTTTTTTAAGGGTATTGAGTTGTATTGTTCGAATAATTCTTCAATTAAACATTTATTTTTGACATTAAAATCTCATGAAGAAAGAGAGAATTTGTATAGCAAACTTTTAGAACAACCAGGTATGGCAATTTAACAGACATTTCTTGAAATACTTTATTTTATCTGTAATTGCATAAGTACGCAAAATATTTTCAGCTTTGGATTTAGAAGACACAGCTACGGATAGTATGACTCTCTTATGGCAGAATGGAATGATATCTAATTATGATTATCTTTTATACTTGAACAGGTAAATAAGTAACTGATAAATAAAAATAAGTGCAATTTTCTTTACTAATTTTTAAATGTTACATTTGCAGCATGGCTGACCGCAGTTTCAATGATTTAACTCAATATCCAATATTTCCCTGGGTGATATCCAATTATACTTCTTCAACTTTAGGTTTAAAATATAATAATTCATTATTACTATTATTTTATTTATAATTTCTAATATTTATTAATTCATTTAAATTTTACCTGTTTAGATATATCTGATCCTTCGTCGTATAGAGATTTATCCAAACCAGTAGGAGCATTAAATGAAGATCGGCTTCAAAAATTAATGGTACTTCAAACTTAAAATTATTTGTTTTAAAAAATATCAGAAACAATAATAAATAGTGTTTTATACATAAAAACTTGTTTTGGAATTACTTTCAGGAAAGGTATGAAGAAATGGCAGATCCAAAATTTATGTATGGTTCACATTATTCAACTCCTGGCTTTGTTCTGTACTATCTTGTCAGGCAAAGTAAGATTAGAAAATGTTTCATAAGTTTATATTTACCTCTAATTTATAGTTTTCTAAAACAATTTCTTTTACAAATACATCAAAAATTTCAAATCATTCATATAAATATAAAATTGTGAGAAATTAAACATAGAGTTAATATTTCAAAATTTATTTCATATCTATATATGCACTTCTTGTATAATCTTTTATGTGACTATGAGAAATGTATTTATTCAATTCTAACATGCCATTGACAGCAAGATACACTAAATTTTTAAAAAACATAATGTGTTCTGCTAGTACACACAATTTTTAAATTAATTTTACAAGTTCATTGAGAATTAGTAATTACACATTACAGGTAACTCCTCACTTTACGACCTATCTGCTTAACGACCAATCAAGTTTCGACCTGCAATTCGGGGAATCCCCTTTCTCAGCTTGAGTGTCAGTCAGTGGCAAATGGTGACATGCACACTAAGCGTACTATAATAGGCTTGCGCATACTATAATAGTCTTTTTATGAATAAATTTGAAGTTTGTTGCATAACTTTTATAATTTTACACCAATCCTATATTACCGGCACAAGCTCCTCGCTTATTGACAAATTCGCTTAACGACGTAGTCGTCGGAACGGAACTCGGTCGTAAAGTGAGGAGTACCTGTAGTATATATTAGTAATTAGTTCATGAAATTATTTTGCTTATTAAAAAGTAACTGTTTTCTAATAAATTTTCTTCTAACCAGTGCCACAATATATGTTATGTCTTCAAAATGGAAAGTTTGATCATCCAGATAGAATGTTTAACAGGTAAGTTATTTCACCGAAATAAAAATGTATTTTTTTTTTAATTATTGAATTATTTTGCTATGTTTTTGTAGTCAGAATGTCTTTTTACATGTGTTATTTAAAACATGCAAATATTTTTAAGTGATTAACTAAATTGCCAAAATATTTATTAATTAATATTACTAAGAATTCATACAACTAAACTTTTTTTGATATTTACTATACATTTTTTTATTATTTATGACTGATTATATGTAATAATATAATCTTAATTTAGTTATCTGATATAATTATAACTTAAAATCAGATCAATATAAATCATATTAAATTAGAAAATATTTAAAAGAATTTTCAATTTTTTTGATGTTAGAAATTTAATAGTATATAAACGATAAATCCATAAACCTCTATTTGACTAAAGCCAAATGATCTGCCAAAATTTTGGGCTATGATAAGATATAAAATAATTTGACTAGAGGTAGGCATTTAGATGCCATCTTATGATAATTTTAATAATTGCAATAATTATTAAAATTATCACAAGATAGGGGCCTAACTACCTACTTCTAGTCCAGGGGTCACCAAACTATGGCCCGCAGGCTGGATCTGGCCCGCGAAGTCATCTCATCCAGTCTGCTGCCACACTGCGCTGCATATGAGCTAAAGTATAATCATTTATATGAAAATACCGTAGTTTGTAGATAAACTTACTATGTAGAAAAAATTAAAATAAGTGTAAGTAAAAATGCCAAAATTATTCTAATCTGATTTTTGCATCTGAGAGTAATATAATCTTTAGGAAAATCGGTGAAATAAAAATTTTGGGACTTCGGATTTCAGAGTGCTTTTGTGTAAGTACCTGCAACGAAATTTCTATGAAAAGCCATTATGAGCTTGCTGCAGCCATCATGTTTGTGTATTGAAAAATATTATGTTGGTTGTCTTTACTTTTTTGTGTATTCAGTGTACTGTATTGAACAAAATAGTTATGCGGCTCGTCCTCGCCATTCTCTCAGTTATGTGGTCCACTGTAAAAAAGTTTGGTGGCCCCCTGCTCTAGTCAAATTACTTTATATCTTATTATAGCCTGATAATAGTTGAAAATTTTAATAAAAAAAATTCAATTTTTTAAAAATAATTTCTACAATAAAAAATGTGTGTGTAAAATTGTAAATAGGAAATCATATTTTCTCTTGATTTAAAGTTAAAGATGATTTAAATTATTATTAATTCTTGTAGTAATTACATATATTAACAATTATTTCCATTAAGCTGCCATTAAATAACACTTTGGTTCTGATTTTATTCTTTGGCGATTTATAAGATTATGATGATTTTTCTTATTCATAACAAATTCTTTCATATATTTTAAACATTGAAGCCATCATATAGGTTTACTTTTCTTTGCTTATTTGGTACCTCCTGTTCTAGACCTTGACTGTTAACACTTAGAAGGATTCCTTGACCTTTTATTGACTCCCTCTTCCTTTTTGCTAATAATAGTCATAATAAATAAATTCAGTGAGCCAATATTAATCCACACCATTTTCATATGAAAGATCTACTTAGTGGGCAAATCTATGTCATTCTTGAGCTGTCGTATACATAATGATTTTTTAAGGAACATTTTTCAGTTGACCACCTTGCTCTCCAGTGGCTGAATGGTTAAAACCACTAAACATTAGTAGTTGATTGTGGATTCATCACTTGTGTAACACATAAGTAAGGGCCAGTTTCCCATAAAAAACTTTCTCAGGAGGTACAGTACATTCTCCTTTTGGCAGATCACCCATGTGTTGCATTGCCTAATACCATCAATACAATCCGTTCAAACTGATACCTTACTAACTTTTGACTCGTGGAAATGCTTTATCGACCACTCTCCGGTCTTCTGGGTTAGAACGTTGTTATTTACGTTATTAAAACAACATACTTAGAATTAAATTGCTTAAATATAATTGATAAATATTTATTAAATAAATGAATTCCAGTACACAATTGATTATACTATCACTTAAAATGTTAAATTTTTTAGCATTGTTGATTGTTTGCTTGAATTAATTTATTCTTGAATATATATTCAAAATATACCTATACAGGTATACCTCGAGTTACATCGCTCCCGATTATACATCGTTTGTCAAAAAAGTATATGGAAAAATAAAAATCAAGTTTAAGTCAGTTTATTCGACTTTAAATCCGTCCGCCACAAACACTGAAGTCGTAATATCACTAGAAAAGCATTAAAAGCATATAAAATCATATTAAAATATGCACATTTACAGTAAATGTTAATATAATCATCATAAATTCTAGAGAACAAAACATGAAAACATCTGTGTTTCTGTGTTGTCGTCTTATTTAGCAGTCTTTAAGTGCTCATTATTGGCGTTTCCTCCATTATTGGCGTTTAGTTACGACGTAAGTCAAAACTAAGTCAAACTACGACTTACGTCGTAACTACACAAGTAAATTCGACTTACGTCGCCTCTCCTGGAACCAATTACCGATGTAAGACGAGGTATACCTGTTTATATATTCAAAATATACTTATATATATATGTGTGTGTGTGTGTGTGTTTTACTTCTAATATAGCTATCAATTTTGGCTATCGATTAGGACTTACCATACCACAACCAAGATCAAGATGATGACAATTAGAAAAACTTTATTCTTTTAATTACTCTGAAATGTACATTTTAGGTCTTTAGTTCCTTCTTCAGTTGCAGTTAATTGTTTTCATAAACTAGTAACATTTTATAAAATCAATCACAACTTCGCATATGTTTATAAACTAAGAGATACCTTTACTTGCAATTAATAACTTAAAGGTTTTCTATTCTGTAACTAAGAAGTGTAAGATACCTATGTGTTTTAGTGTGTGTATAAGTTAATAACAATACAACAAAAATTTTGTGAGATCCATTCATTAGGGAATTACATATATCTTTAATTAAAATTTGGTTTTTATTACAAGATTGATATAGTATATAGAATTATCTTTGTTCAATTTCCTATCTGATAAGATTTATAATAAAATAAATAATACAGAACTATCTTCGTTCAGATAAATTTTATAACAAAACCAGAAACACTTGTAATATTTCAGAATTGCTCTTAAGTACAGTACAAAAAGCAATAATAACGGACAAGATAGTAGGAAAATTGTTACAGGATATAGACTAATCATTAGATAATGCTGGACGAAAGATTATGAAATTTGTTTAGTGTTTCTCTTACATATTATGTAAGAGAAACACTAAACAAATTTAAATGGAAATCAAAGAGAATGTTAGCAACTAACAGATCTGATGGTGATTATAATTAAGAATTAAAATATAATGTATTAGAATGCATTACTTTCATATAATATGAAAGATCTTTTTCTTTCTCACATTATTGAACTATGTATCTGAAATAATACTAAAAATAATTCATGGTGTTTGTATTATGTTTAATTTAGAATTTAACTTATAAAGTGAGAAAAATTAGCAATATAATAATTAAAATCATCTTATTAGGAATTGAATTGTGAACTAAAGGGAGAGTTAAGGTATTAAGAATTTCCTGGCTGTATGGTGTATTTGGTATAACAACTTTCTGTAATATGTTTGTCGTTAAGTCGTAATTATTATTAATAAATATCTTTATGTAGACAAAAATAGAAGATGGATTTGTCATAAATGTGTTAATTCTTTCTATTAATTAGCATATTGTAGTTTTATTAATTATTTTGGAAGTAAATTTTCTTATAGTAAATAATAATAAATTAATTTCTTACAGTATACCAGATACTTGGCGAAATGTAACTACAAATACATCCGATTTTAAAGAACTTATTCCGCAATTTTATGAGCCAGAAAACAAAGGAGAATTTCTTGTTAATTCTCAAAATCTAGAGTTTGGATTTCGACAAGATGGAACGAAAGTTAAAGATGTAGAGCTTCCAAAATGGGCTAAAGGTAAGATTATATTGTAAATATATTGTATTTATTATATTGTAAATATAATCTTCATACAAAATATAATTATTATTCAATATATACAATAATAATTTTCTATTGAAAATGTATAATTCTTTTATCATCTCAACTGCTGCATTTTAGTCTTCTAAAGAGCATTTGCTGATGATATGAATGAGAGAAAGAAAATCAAGAGAATGAAAGTATGAACATTATAAATTCTTAGATAAATTCATAACTTGTAATGAACAAAGTATTAATCAATACAACTCTGTAGTGCTTTCTTGCCGGTGTTCTGGATTTTTCCAGAAACAATCTCTCGAATTATATCTTCTTTTATTTAATTTTAATTTGTTAATGTAATCCCATAAATCATTGTGACTTCATTGCATTGCCCAGATAATAATTATACTGAGGCAAATATAAAAAGTTTGTTTCCGAAACGATTCTGACAAGACTCTTAGTCTGTTCATATGTTTTTTTTTTTTTTTTGTTTTTAATAGAAAAGAAAGTATAGGAATAACTGTACTCTTTTTGGAAGTAAACTGATTATTTTATGAAAATTTGTGAAAGTAAATATAATTGTCAATTAGAAGACTATTTTACTATAAAGCCGTTTATTTCATACGGAATCTCAGTTTGAATTTGTTCTTGCATTGTAATTTGGAATGGGATATGAAAGTTTTTGCTCATTATAAGTAAGATCTGTCTCTACACTCATAGTTAATGAGCTGATGTTATGTGAGAAAGCAAATTTTAGTTTATAGTATAGTTCAACAGCTTTTTATTTATTATTAACTTGATATTAGTAATAATTTGAGTGCTGTCAAATGGCAGAATGGCAATTCATATTGCAATGACATTTGTCTTTATTTTTGATGTGACAATTCAGTTTGTTAGATTAACAAATCATTCGTGTATTTTTAGCTATTTTTAGTATTTATTTGTTATTTGATAAATCAATAAACAAATTTTAACTTCATTTATTATTAAATTTTAATACAAAGTTATTCATTAATTGTTCATTAGTTCAAAAAATACAGTCTTGAAAAGGGGTGTGGGTTCTCCTCTTAGCGATGACAGATGCCAAGACAACACGTTGCTGCGCTTAGCTTGCGCATGATTTTCTAAAGACGTCAGTACACTGGTTTGATAGAGAAGCAGAAATATTTAGCACGCTTGGAACCAATAATAATCATGGAAACAGCTACAGTACATTATTGTTCATGTGCTTTGATAAATAGAGTACATCCATATTTATATGCAATAAAAGTGTACAAAGCACAAAGTAAGGAAAATGTTTTTGTTTCAAGCCAACCAGGGGTAGGAATAGCCTGGAAAAATTGAAATGGCATTTAAGAAATCATAAAAGGTGGATTTATACAGTTTTACATGCAAAGATATGTAAAATTGTGTCCAGGGAAACAAAAAAACTGGAAAACTTTCCACTATAAAATAAGGCAGCATATTCAATAACTTGGCACATGTCGGTCCTATTGACATTGGATTAATGGAACATCACCCTAACATCATACATGCTCAGAATTTTTTAAGATGTTATATTTTTGAAATGTGCTAAACTTCCAAAGCCAGAACTATATTACATAAATAATATAAATCTGTAAATAATGAATTTAAATTATAACATTTAAAATCATATATTTTAGAAATTGAGAAAAAGTTTTAAAATTTTAACCTGAATTATATATAATTAATTCTTTTTTTTTTTCCAGATCCTCAGGATTTTATCATAAAATTAAGAAGTGCCTTGGAATCTGATATTGTTTCAGAGAATATCCATCATTGGATAGATCTTATGTTTGGATATAAGCAGCAAGGAGAAGAAGCCGTTAAAGCAAAAAATGGTGAGGATTAATTAGGTTTATATAAATGTAAATAAGAATTTAATCTTGTAATCATTAAAGAAATTAATATGTAATAAATTTTTTGAAATTTAGTTTTCTATTATCTGACATATGAAGGTGCAATTGACCTAGACAGGTAAGAATTTTTACTTTTTCTACCTATAATTTTAAAAATTTAAATAATTACCTATAATATTTCATATCAATTACATGTAAATATGAATAAAAATATGCTAAACTGATGCTCAGTCTCGATTAGTGGTTCTCAAAGTATGGTTTGTGGTCCATAGAGAGACCTAGTCATTTTTCCAAAATGTAATTCTGTGCTGTTTAGCCAGAGAAAGGAACACTTTCATACATCATACATCTCATATATTAGTTTACTGGATAAACAGTCTAGTTTTGGCACACAATCTATCATCTAAGGCAGGGGTTCCCAATCTTTTCGTGGTGCGGGGGCATTTCAGATTGCAAAAAATAGTAGCGGGTGCAAATAAGATAGATAAATAAATAAATAAATATTATGTCCTTTATTATAACATTCATTTTGTAACATATATTTACTATAACATATTATATATTTATTATAAAAGCCGAATTAGTGCAATTTTTGACATTGCATTTCGTTTGCTAATTTCTCACAGTTGGGAGTGTAAGATGATAATCCCAATCATAAATAATCTTCAAGGTTGGCATTAGTAAGTTGAGATCTGATTTTTGATTTTATAATATTCATGGTGGAAAATAAACATTCGCACAAGTATGTGGAACCAAAACAGGATTTGATTTTGAAGGCTCCTTTTTTTCAAAAGATTATACTTTTTATGATCAACTAAATTCCAAAAGTTTTCATTCGTATCGTGAGATTTTAATATGATGTCATTTGAAAATGTAAAATTTCTTCTTCAGTTTTTGATGTTTCTTCTTGAAGTTTTGCTATAGACTTAGCGGTTTCAATAATGTCTACTTGTGTAGTAAAAGGATTTACAAAAAAATGTAGTCACAGGTTCAATAATGGTAAATTGCTGGAATCTACTTTCAAACTGTTCCAAAAGTTTTTAAGATGAATAACAAGTAATGTTAGGTCAAAATTATTTTCACCAATCATTTTTTTCATCCTTGGAAAGTGTAAAAGAGAATTTTTGGACAAATTATTTATCCAAAACTGTATTTTGGTGCATTTGGTGTATTTTGTAGTTTTAAGGTAATATTAATTTTGGGTTACTTCTGTTATGCATGAAACATTTTTTTTTTTTTGGTCTGTAATCACGTGCACTCATGATGCGGGGAAATTTCACTGGTATTCAACCTTAGTCAGGATTCCGATAAAAGATCCTGCAACACTTGTTTTGTTCTGTGTAAATAAAGTGTGTTAATTGTATCTGTTCACTATTTGTGTTTTGGTATTACACTTTGTATATTGTTTCCTCAGCATTGTATCAACACTCAATCGTCACATTATAATAGGCGTGACGGGTTAGACAGCAATCAGTGTAGCCCAAATGTAGCCAATTTAGCAAATTTCTCACTACATTTAGCAAGATTTTAGAAACTAAAGTAACTTTTTATTTTGTTTATTTTTAAGATTTAATGTTTTCTTTTTTCATTATTTCAACACTTTGCTACGGGTGCATATGAATAGCTGTGCGGGTGCACATGCGCTCGTGGGCACAAGGTTGGGAACCCCTGATCTAAGGCGATATTTACATGGTAAAATCTGGATGGGAGTCTCTGGTGTATGCAGTTCAGTTTAAATGATTCGTGGATTGATAACTTTGCAAATCACTACTACAGAGTTTTGAGTAAATCATATATAATTATTGTTTTAGGAAATATCCATTATACTCAGATAGATGTTCTTTAAATTGTTACAATTAACAGTAATAAAAATTAAAAATTTACAATAATTATTTATTTAAAAGACAGTAAAAAATTGATGAGAAATGAAAAGTTAATAATGATGAGAAGATTAAAGGTGGCAAAAAAATTGATTTTTGAATTGTTTGACATATTAGTAATTTGAGAATTAGAAAATTCTGAGTGTCTTCATTCTGAGTTTATTATGGTCTGAAATAGCGTATATATAATAACAGTATGACCTTAGGTATTGTTTTTTGCCCTTAATTTCATTAAACGTTTGTAGTGATATCGGACCTCTTCCTCTTCCCTCAACTGTGGTTTTGTCAGTCTGTATGCAATTCATTTGCACAGGCTAATAAGAATTTAGACAAAGGGTCATAAAACCGAGGGGAGAAAAAGGTGGGAAGAGGGACAGAGAGAGTAAGGGTGGAGAGAGAGAGAGAGAGAGAGAAGGGTGAAGTGTGGTCTCCGAAAGTGGAATTAGAGAATAAAGTTGTTTTTTTTTGTGTGTAGAATACAGTGGAATTCTGGTTAACAACCAAATTGGTTAACAAACTTTTATTATGCAAAAATTTTGTCCTGGATAACAGACGAAATTCAAATAAGAAATGTAACGGTTTTTGTGTCAAATTTTAGTTGCTGTCAGGCAAGCGCGAGTTAAGCATTGCTTTTCCGAGTGTTTGTGCTAAACTTCTCTTTTCGGTTTTATGATTTATACATTTAATCAATATGGCATCCAAGAAAGAGAAAAGTGATATTGGTAATAGAAAACAACAATGTGCTATCACATTTGAGAAAAATTTGATCAACTTTAGATCAATTTCTTGTTCCTTACCAAATGAGACCTTGACTCGAAGAATCTCCTGATAAAGTGGTACCCATTAGCTTTTTAAGGGGGATTCCCCTTCTAAGCATTGCGCTCTGTGTATCTCCACTCCTCTGCCACTAACTACAACAAACTGCTATTTTATTAAATAAAGTTTACTGTATTTTACGGACTATAAGACGCACTTTTTTCTTCAAAAAATTTCCTCCAAAATTCAGGTGCATCTTATAGTCTGTAGCATCTTATAGGTATTTTTTTTTTTTTAAATTGCTTAAAAATTAAGGTGCGTCTTATAGTCCGTAAAATACGGTACATGTTTGTTGCTGTAATGATAGCTACTATGTTTTCTTACATTTTCGTCAAACAAAACCTACTGTATTTTACAAATAAAATCGTAGGCTAGAACGTATAAATTGCATTTGCATTAATTTCTATGGGAAAAATTGCTTCGGTTAACGAATGGAGTCGCGGAATGGATTAAGTTCGTTAACCAGGGTTCCACTGTACTTGGCTGTTTGAGTTCTGTGTGATGAACTGACGGGGCAGAATTTGTTAGATCAGATTGGATTCCCTACAACGTTCTTATAACTTAAACCAGTTATTTATGTTAGGCTTATCACACCACTGAATAGGAACACAAAATTTCTTAAATTTGTTATATATTTAAATCTACAAAACTAATTAAAACTAAAATGTATATAATACACCCAAAATGCATATCAGACTCTAAAATAGTCACTTTTCAGTTGGTGTTTCAATAAAACTTACAAGATAAAAATACATAAATGTTATATTAAAAGGCCGAAATAACCATTAAGAAACTAATGTTATCTCACAAGTGCCGTACAATAAATTTTATCTTTTTCGTGTTTTCTATAACCGAGTCAGCCGTAGAGTACGACCTTATGTTATTTTTATTATAGTATTAAAGACATCAATGAAAGATATTCTCTTGAAGTTCAAATCATGGAATTTGGCCAGACTCCAAAACAGATTTTTACCCATCCTCATCCTGAAAGAAAATTGCCAAGAATAATGCAAGACAGACTTTGGTCACAAAATTTTTACGTGGAAGCTAAAGACGGCATTCAATCGGAGCAAGCATCTGGCGGTAAATAGCTAAATATTTAAATTTTCATTGATTTAATTGTTAATAATAACAAGGTTTCCCTTCCTTGTTTCGTGCATGATTTTGTATAATAATTATTATGAAGTTCACGAAAAAGATTTAAATAATAAAACGTTTCTTTTAAAACTTATTCCTCGTCTCCGTGATAAAGAAAACTTTAAGTTTCGTCGGTGATTAAATTTTATTTATATTATTCATTTAAGAGTGGAATTGAATTTCTTTTGCAAGTAGAACTGCTTTGTTAAGAAATGGAGATAAACAAACAATTCTAATGATTTTAGATTATCCAATTCTTTCTTAATGGTTATAGTCTTGAGATATATGTTCTTAGAGTAATTTAAACTTTCAGGTATTGCTCTAAGAATAAAGGGTGGCTCAAAAAAGTCAGTTAACTGTGTTTTGTTTGTGTTCCAGGTACAGTTGTGAATAGACACCGTAAACTGAGTTTAGAACAACGTGTTTTTCTTTTACAAAATTGGTGGAAATGCGATAAAAAATACGCAACGGTTAAAAAGATGTTTATCGAAAAATATCCGACTGCTGAACCGCCCACTCGTCAGGCAATTTACAAATTAAATAAGAGATTTGAAGAGACGGGAGCAGTGGTAGACTTACCGAGATCGGGTCGACCGAGAACTGCAGTAACTGACGATAATATACGGAAAGTGGCAGAGGCATTCCTTGCCAATCCCGGTAAATCGATAAGGAAGGCGTCGGCCGAATTTGGAATCGCTCGATCAAGCTATCAGAGGATTTTAGACAAGTTATAATTTAATTTAAGCATTGTAATTTGTATATTGAACAAGCGGAGCTCATTTCAAACAACTTTGTATGGTCTGTAAGCTATAAAGTATTTGAATATTTACAATGTTCTGCTGACTTTGAGCCACCCTGTGTATATCTCGAAAAATTGTAACCACTAAAAAGCTGTTGCATAACCCGAAACTTTAGAATTGATTGTATATTTTATTTTTCCTTCAGTTCTTAATCAAGCAGTTTTGTAGACGTCTCCCATTGTAATGTAATTATTCATTTTGTATAAGAAGCATTATTGGAAGGATGTGTTTGTTAGCTAATTTATATTTTTAATGTTTTTAGGATATCAAATATCATATTATAAGTTCAATGAATATGCATATTATGAATTCTTTTTAAAAATAAATTCTGTATGAATTAAGAATAAAAAGATTTAAAAAAAGTAAATATTTATTTTATGAAGCACTGCGTGCAATGATTTAACATTAATTAAAGTAATGTGTGATAACATATATTAAAACTTTATTGTCCCTACATATTTTCTGGCCATGTAGGAGCAGTGTTTCTAGTTGTGTAGCAAAATAAATAAATAAATTTATATATTTTATTTTATTTATTTTACTACAAAAGATACAGGGCCATTGTCTTGTATCTTTTGTAGTAATATTTGCAAAATAAGCCTCCCCACATTAACACTGAAAGTTTTCCTGAAAGAAAATAAGAATAAAAACCAATAAAACTTGCCCAGTCACTCACAGCATGATTAAAGTGTCCTCTTAGTGCCCACAGGATGGAAAGAATCAAAAGTCTAAAATCTAAATTTTATGTTAGTTTAATCAAACTGATAACCAAAATTTGATATTTTGGTTTAACGTGAACCTAGGTGTACAAAATGGCGACTGTCGACAATAACCTAAACGTGCCTATATTTAAACTTATTCTAAAACTAAATCATTTTTAAAACGAAAATTTGCTACTTACCTTTTCTTCTGCTTTTGGTTACTTTTCCTACTCTTGGACCAGAAACGAAAAATAATGAACTCGTCATACTACCTATAAATTCAATCAATGTATGGACGAAGTGAATTGCGAGATTCTATACATCAGTAGTTCGAACAAAGTTTGCCTGTATTGTACATAAATTTTACTTCTCTTAAGAACTGCAGCCTTACGATTCATATCTCATATCATATTTCATCTAAGATAGGCAGCATCTCCATACAGGGTGGCACCTGCGATCCACGGTAACCTAGCGTTCCGTGTGTCGTTCCCGTCTTTCGGAGTCGGAAATCACTATTACATATCCTTGGTTTTGACAAATTTAACACGTTTAACACACATTTACACACTTTAAACGCACATTTAAAACACACATTTAACTCAGATTTACAAAATTTTTACCTCATTTACACACTTTTAACACACTTTTATTACGTTTAACACACATTAAACACACGTTTAACATGATATTTACCATTGACAAACTTTCCTCCTCAATAACTATAAATACTTCAAGTAAATTGTACAGATTTTAAAAAAACACAGACAGCTTTAAAAAGTTAACAACGTGCATAATCCATCTACATCGTAACCAAAATTCGAAATTCACATTATTCCTAATGTTTCCAGAACGGAATTTTTTGATGGATATTTGCATACAAAAGCGTCATTACTATCGGCGCCATCTACGTTTATTTTCTAAAAACACTTGCCGTCGAGATTACCGGAAGTGCCGCCATTTTGTAAACCTAGGCTCACGTTAACCCAAATTTTAACTACTTACAGACTAAGAGACGTAGGACATCAGTTGAAACTTTGAAATACATTTACCGGTAATTTTAATCGACCCTTAAAAGTAAATTAAATGCACTTTCTGCATTAGAAATTGCGCCAATCTGATGAAAACTACGTCAAAATAGTTTTCACAAATAAAGAGTTTGGTTTCGAGAAGTTTTGTTACGCATCAATTTTTTAAAACGGTCGAATCATCCAATGTGATTTCACGATTAATATATAACTTTGTAACTCCGGTGTTGCCTCAAATTGCAAAAGAACTCCTTTTGTCAAATACAAAGTTAAGAGCGGATGATAAAATAACAGGAAATAAATCATTCACAGACACAGCATAACATTAAATATTTTGACTTTGAAAACAAGTAAACAGAAATGGAATTTTTTAATAATAATAATAATAATAATTTCAGACTAATATAGCAAGGAAAAATTGAAAAAGCAAAATACCTATTTTTTGTGATAAAAGAGTAATTCTTTAATAAGAAAAATGAGGATAAGTAGGAGATTTTGTATTAGAAAAAAAGAAATAATTTAAACTCGATGCTCAAAGGGATGAAACTACGAGCCAATGTACGGGATAGGAAATTTAGTTATCGAGACATGCATTATCAGACGATTTTATGCAAGTTTAAACCAAGGCCTAGAAGCCGAAGAGGAAAATGCATATGTCTAGACGACAAAATTGAAATTTTTATTAGTATTAGTCACAAATTTTTCATTGCGTTCTATTGGAGTTCACTGTATCCAACTTTTTTTTGTCATAAAATTATAAATCTGTCCATCTGGTGTATATTAATTGAATTTTGAGCAGCCAGAAGTCAATCCTCTTTTCAAAATCATTTAAAAAAAATCTAATTTTAAAGAATTAAACTTTCATTTTTTGAGTGAATTTGAGTTAATGAATTCAGATTTCATTCAATGAGCCTTAAAACAAATATTTCAGTTACTCCACTGTTTTAAAACATTTAAGTCATATTAATTTCAACAGTTTCTCCTCGTATTTATTCTAATTATGATCTGCAAATTTAGAGAGATTTATATTTTTAGATCTATTAGTAAGACACATTATTTATTGATATGTCATCACAACGCTGGGCTGCAGAATGCTCTCAACTTTAGTAGTGTCTTTCATCTGTTCATACTTTTCCGGTTAACGACAGAGTCGTGACAGTTGTCTATGTCCATTCTGGAGAAAATTTTTGAACTGAAATAAACAGAATTAACGTGACTTTTGGTCCAAACTGGAAGTTTGTATGTATTTAATTGGGGCCTCCTGCTCCTAAGCTTTCTATGTCTGGTCTCAACTTTCATCCGTCTAATGCTATATTTCATATATAATTATTTTTACATTCGGATATGAGTACATTTTATATTTTTACAGATTGGCATAATGGATTCCGAAAATATCGGGCTAAATTGCTTATTTCTCGGCATCTGCCAAAGCAGAAATCATTTCCAGAATACACTTGTTCTATCTACTAGTTTTGAAAATGACAAATTGAGAATTCTCTTGCATAATATAGAATATAATTGTTATAAATACATATAAATAGAAAATAATAGCTAATTTTTTTCATATTTTCCATTGATTTGCTTGGATTTATAACAATTATACACTATATTATGCAAGATAATCTTCAATTTATTTTCAAACTTGGGAGATATATTTTGTCAATGGATAGTTTTGGGAATATTAATAGTAATTGTTAGTGTGCAGAATGTCTTTAGGTATGCACAAGCAACTGTTAATTGAACTTGTTTAGTAACTTGAGCTTTGTTTCATTCATATTTATTGCAATATGAGCTATTTTGTCTCTCTTACTGTACATCATAAAGTTTTTGTAACTGGTTGCGATATCTTTGGATATAACAGACAGTTGACGTTATTGGATCATTGCTTTTTCTATTGTTCTGTTATGTTGAGGATTGGCAGTATGCCAGCCAGATGGCTGAGGTGGTGAAGGCATTGGTCTATTGCTACAGTATCTAGTCCCAGAGTAACACCACGAATTTTTGGAGATGATCTCTCCTGAATATATTGCGCCTTCTCTTGCCACCTGGCCCTTCATTATGGGCCAGCCAGGACGGACGTAAAAAGGGCTGTCTCGGTGCTCGCAAAGTGGAAAGAGTCAAAAAGTAAAAAATAACAGATAAATAATAATAACAATTTAATTTTGAATTAAAATGCACTTAGCTTATAACTTTCTTCGAGTTCCTTTCATTGCTCGATCTCGTAAGTTATGTTGTAAATTTTTCCAAACACTTAGTGTGTGTGTGATTTTAATGTATTTGTTGGTATTACTTCCATTCTGTCATTAAAGAATTACTGAAAGATTTATATGAAAGGGTGAATGGTATAAATCAGCGGTCGGCAACCTTTCTGACCTCGGGGACCACTAAACTCACAATTTTGAATCCTGCGGACCACTATCGTGAACTTTTTTAAACGATACAGAATCTGTAGAATAATGGTCATAAAAGTTCAATTTTACTATATTAATATGAAACTTGCATGTTTAATTATAACAAATTAATGCAAGCCTGTAGGCTTGCATTAATTGCTGCTTGTTTGAAATTAGTTTATGGATTCTTATCACTTTCCACGAAGGATGACAATCGCACTCAATATTGTTTATTGTTCATTATTTATTGATAACGTTCACTTCGTATTTGGTTTTAGGTTTGATTAAAAACCCTCAATGAGTGAAAAAAGCAACTAAGCATTTTGCATTTCTTTCGTAATACTTCGCGTAACCTTCAGTTGATCAAATTTTCTCGCAGACCATCAATGGTCCACAGACCACGGGTTGCCGACCGCTGGTATAAATGGCAAAACAGTCTTCTTTACGAAAAATACAAAAAATGTATTAATTTAAAAATAAAGTAATAATAAATGTCAGTAATATACAAGTAAATAAAAAAATTAGATACATTTAATCTAATAAATGATTTTTTTAAACTAATTATTTGTTAATTTTACAGATAAACCATCTTTAAAACACAAAAAATCAATTATGCAAGAATGTCATTGGAATAGAAATATGGAATCTCTTACAATAATTACCGAATATAAATTGCATAAAGAGTAAGTAATGTTCTTTTTTCATAAGCGGCATAATTATTTGTAAAGACTGTTTTAATAACTTAAATATTTTTATAGAGAAGTAACTGACGTAACTATTTCGTCTGATGGAAAGAATATTTTTTCTGTTTCACAAGGTAATATATATTGTTTTTTATTGTAAAATATTAACTAGTTATATTCAAATAACCTGCTAAATTTAAAGATCCAAACATAATTAAAATCCTTATATTGAAAATAAATATTGCATATTATCTTAGTAAATTCTTATGGTAATACAGTCAAACCTGTCTATAATAGAATCCTGTGGGACTGAGCAATTTTTCTGTAGTAGACAGGTTTCTACTCTATAGAGAGGTTTCAAGGTCGCATGTCACGTGATAAAACACATGTTTGCACCGCCCATTCACCATTTTTGTGGTAGTTTTCGCTCGCTTAGCTTGCCCGTGGTCTGTTGTTTGACGTCTTTTTTTAGTTTAAATGTACGAAAATACAGCAGTTTTATTATCATGGATTAAGTGAAAAAGATTCTTTTCTTGCGGGCTATTCTAGCAGTCTAATAGGACGAGATGCAGCTCTATACGAAGAGAAAATTTCGTTATGTCAAGGCGATCCATACGAAGCCAGTTGATCAGACTTTGTCGTAGATCAAGAGTTGTGGCCAAAAGTAGAATTTGATGACATTATAAACTATTTGGTTTTTATAACAAATTTCTACGCCCTGTCACAAATGAAAGCTTATAAATCTTTAGAGGCCCATAACTATTTAACAAGTGGCTGAGTTTCTCCTGATATAAAAGTAAAAGTAATGAATAACAGCGAAGTAATATTGCTTGGAAAGGTATGTTTTCTTTTGTTTGTTTAAACTCGTGTTTTTACGTATTTCCTAACTAAGAATTTTTGTCTGAAAGTAAAAAAGTCTAATTAAAAACAGCTGTGGCAATTTTTTTAATTCAAATTGTTCAGTACCTTTATTTTCTAGTTGAAATTAGCATATAATAAGCCTACTTGCTTTTAGTTTTAATGTGTAATGTTTATAAGTTTGCACTAGCTAAAGCCTGAAATTACATTAATTATTCATTTATAAATGCACAATACCTAACTAAATTAATATAAGCAAATCAGTAAACTCTTTTAGGTTTTAAAATACAACTAAGTGTTTATTAACGTAAATATTGAAATGAAATGTTTCTGACAAACTCTTGTATTGATATTCACTTTATTCGTATCGAAATTTTTCGGTTAATTCTCGAGAGCCATGCAGTTTGCCTTCCTTGTGAAAGCTCCTAAGTTTGGGATCCTTGATGACAAATAATGCCGGGAATTTTAAAAAATGATTTCCTTTGTTCTTGAGTGAACTAGCATTACACCTAATTACACAACAAATCACCATAGTGATATTCGCAACAAAAAAAAAAAAAAACAACACAAAAACTCCAGTTAGTGCGCATGTGAACACACACAAAACGTAAACAAGTCACAAAGAGTCACAAAGATGGCACTGGACAATTGTGTATGCTCATGACATCACTCGTGATGTCGACATGAAACCTCTCTATACAGGTTACATACTACAGATATGTCTTGATTAATGCAATTAATTAATCTCTTGATTCCACCGTGTATATCAAAATCGCATTAATCAAACACAGTGGTTCCTAGGTATTTGTCAGAACAATCACGACTTGCTAGAACAAATTTTCGGTTAATAACAAATATTTTTATTTTAACTATATATGTCGTCTGTGAAAAAATGAGTAACTAATTAAAAAATAAAATGAAACCTTAGAGCCACCTATCTTAGTCAGACAAAATTAACTATTCAGTTTGTTTGTTTTCCACATATTGTGAAAAAAAATCATGTAATACAACCATTTCAAGCAGATGAATTGTGTGTCTGTGACACACTGTTTGATAGATTTGTGTGTGTGACACACTGTTTGTAAGATTTGTTGCCAGTTCACGAGTTGTTAGTCGATTTTTAACAACAACTTCCTGCAATTTTTCTTTATCAACAGCTTTTGGGCGGTCCATGTATTATGTATCTCTCAAAAATTTTAATTGGACTAACTCTGTTTTAAGGAACGTTTTAACATTAGATGGCTAAGTAGCCTAAAAAGGAAGGTCTGGTCATCTAAGAAGTTTGTTCTAGAACAAGAATGAAAATAAATGGTGATCGTCTAGAAGAATTTTTTTCCGGAACGACTGCGTCTTTTTTTAACTTTTTATAAAAAAAAATGTATCTTTTAGTTCAAAATTTTCGGAGCAAAACGTTTCAAAATCGCATTTGATGTGTTCAAACTTTAGTAGCGTGTTTTCCGTAATCACTACGAGTATTTTTTATTGTTTGTATAGCATTATATCCGTTACAAAACTTAAAAAGCATAATATTCATGATGTGCATTTTATCTGCAGACATTTCAACTTGATTTTATCCAAACAAAATATGACATAGAAAGTATAAAATAAGCTTCTAAACAAAGAATACCATCTCTCATTAGTAGTAATGTGTTAAATTTCACAACTTTATAATTAAATCACATATCTATGTTAAGTAAAGACAGCTGTTAAAAATATGCCAAAACTTTCAGTTGAGCATGGAAGAGGATACCGAATTTTCTGCTATACGGCTTGATTTTCTCTTTCCACATTGGACAGGTTTCACTGTATATGGGTTCCATTATAGACTGATTTGACTGTATTTACAATCGGAGATAAGCCCATTTTTGAGAGGCACAATATAAAGTGGGAGCAAGGATCGCGATTACTGATCCTAGAAGCCTTTTAATAAAACTCACTCCAAAAATTATGGGTAATTATAACTAATTATTTAATATGTATGTATCTGTAAATAATTATGTATTCTGGCTCAAAATTCAAAAATATCTTTCCTGCTGATATCTTGAAGGAAAAATATTAGTAACACGATTGGACATAGCAGAAAGGAAGATGACTTAGTTTCTTCAAATTTTTAATTTAAAAAAAAAAATATAGTCAGCCATTTTAACTAATTTATACTCTTTTTGTTGTCTGGTAGATTAGAATCCTCTTTAAACATTGTGTGTCAACACTTATTTTTGAGGTGAAGACCTGTACAGTGATAGTGAGCGAAAGAAATGGCATACCAAGGGGTGTTGCCAATAAGAAAGGGGGTGATAGAGAGGGTGAGAGAAGGATGGGGGAGAAAAAGGGGGGAAAGAAGAGAACAGTAGAGCGATACGCAGGGACCAATTGGATGAGATCCTGAAAATAAAGAGTGGTGCGAGCAGTACAAATAAGCGTGTAGTAGACAGAGAAGAGTACGCTCTGAAAAGTAACAGTTGTACAGTAAAAAACAGATGCCCGCCCACTAAAAAGACCTGTATAGAAGGTTGGCCTTTTTAATTTTTAATAAACAAAATGTCTCATCCTGCCTACTTTAGAAAAAGCTTTAGTTTATTTTTCTCACAGGAGATTATTTCTATATAGTTTGTTGTTGCTGGATGCTAAGAACTGAATATTTAAGGAGCTAAGAAATTTATTTCCTTTGTCCTACACTTTCTATAAAATTGATGTTGTCATCTTATGTCTTTTTGAATCTATAATTAGACTTCAAGTATAATTCAAGTATAATTTATAATCAATAAGGAATTTGCTGTGAGAGCCACTCTGGAGTTAGTTGTTTACAACAATTACCTTTAGTTTAACGATAGCTTTTATCTGCAAAGGTAAGGAGTACCAATGGGTTCCTCATTAACGGTTGTATTGGCAGAAATAGTTAAGAGAGGTACAGAAAAAAACGGATCTTTATGGCTACAATTGCTGTTAAGTTCCCAATTCCTATACTTAAGATACATAAGTGATACCTTGATTGCATAGTATGACACTAGGGGTGAGTTATTACAGTTTTTAGAGTACCTAAATTTTGTCTATGCATCTGTTAAGTTCTTACTAGATGAAGAAAAACTCAGAATTTTTCAACCTCATTTTTTAGATGTTTAAAAAGACGACTAGCTGGTTTGGCTGTAGATATTTACCACAAGTTTGTTAGAATATCTTATCTTAGAAAGTTAATTATATTGATAAATAATTATATAAACATCCAAAGAATTATATTAATATTATTTGATACAAATTAATGTTTATTTTACAAAATTTTTTTTGATGTGATAAACATAAAACACAACTCATTTTAGTATATCAGCAGCACATTTCCAAGTTAAAAGTCCATAAAATATTTTATAGGAATTATTAAAAGAAAATTTATAGCCAAGTGGTACGTAACAAATAGAATTGATTTTTTAAAAATAAAATTTGTAAGAAACAATTCCACTTTTTGTTAAAAAGCAAAATAAAGATGCCACTTTGCTAAATAGACTATACAGTAGTTCTAGATAGTGAAGGTTAAACAATGATACTAATCACTCTAACTAAATTAATAGCTACATGTGAGGCCGGGACTTCACATCCCCTGTCGGGAAACTGACTGTCGAGTTAGAGCTATTAAATTGGTGACTTATTTCGTAAACAGGACCGGTGTGGCTGAGGAACGGGGCACGAGATGATTTAATTGTCGCATTCTCAACCTAATTAACAGATCTCTGATTGTATGTCTTGAGAACGACTGAGGGATCGTCTGCCGGGTCGGTCTTTGGTCGGTCAACTTACACCGAGTTCAAAGTGGAATTTGTTTGGCTCTTTTTGGAGGGGGTGGCGGATGGGACTGACTGGATCCAACTGCACCTTCTCCAAGTCAAATTAGATCCAAATTTACGGGACCTTCATCCAGAGAAGGGCTTGACCCAACTCCGGAGGGGAATGGCCCAGAAGTGTATGTTTGGTTACCCCACGGCTCAAATCACATCCCTGGAAACAGACCAGGGACCAATAGAATTACAAGGGACCGTCGTTCGGACCAACCGAAACCTTGGGATTTCAGGTAAAAAAATGTTATAAAAGCCCGAAATCTCAAGGACACAGGGAGGTTGTGAAGTGGTGTTCGAGAACGTCATTCCAGGAGACCCGAACTAAGAAAGAATACCAAACTCCGAAAGCTAGGACGGACTGTCCCGTGACGGTTCTCCATCCCTCCAACATCGAAGACAGTGCTGGAGACGAACCTTCTTTGGACCTTTGCACAGTATAGCTGGAGACGAAGCCTCTTCAGACCCCTACAACTGGACCAACAGAGATGAACCTTCTCCACGTTGAACTCATAATCTTAGAGATGACCTCTCTCTCTCTCTCTCTCTCTCTCTCTCTCTCTCTCTCGTGTGGGACTTACCTCCCCAGATCCAGATTGTTTAACCCATTGTAAGCATGTCTTTACTAAATTAAACGCGATAAATTTTGTCACTTTGGTCTCTGTGTGAATCTCTTTGCGTCCAGCAAACCACTACCCGTATATGAAAAGGCTTTCTCACATCATCCTGACAAATCGTGGGCAAAGCGAGGGTCGTAACCTTTCACCTTAAGGACCCAAAGACAAGTAAGATTGGTCAATATTCCTCACACTGGTGTCCGAGAAGTTGGGATTTAAGTCTCCAGTTTCCACCGGCCAGGAATACCCTTACACATCCTCACATACAGCATTATTATATCTTTTGTCATCATTTAAATGGATAATTAAAGAAATTTCTATAAGATATACCATCAAAACATTATTTAAATAACAACAGGTTTTGAATTATTAATCTGTATATTCTTTACAGATAGTTTATTGAAAATGTATTCGTTAGAAGATAAAAGACAGTTGCGAAGTATTAACATATCGAACATGGTATGTTTTTATGAATATCGTTAAAATTTTGTAAAACATTTATATAAATAAATATTTTTTAGGCATTATCATCATGTTATCTAATGGATGACGACAAAACTATGATTACTAGCTCATGGGACAATTTCATGTAAGCAGTTTTATGTGTTAAGTTTATTATTAATCTATTAATCTTATATGAATATATTTTAATTAATCAGTTACTTAATGATTATTTGTATTTTAGATATACTTATAACATTTCATATGGAAAAATTATAAGTTCGACAATGGCTCATAACGATGCAGGTAAGTATTAGATAATTATAAACTCTACGGGATAATTAACTTTATAAATGTTTTGCCATCAAAAATGCCGTTAAGTATATAATATTTTAACACCAAAACATTATTCGAAAATTTAATATCTTTGTGAACAGAAACAATTAAAAACCATACCAATTTAACAGCAGAATTATTTTTTCATCTAATATTTTTTGTCTATTTTATTTTCAAGAATCTTTAATTTCCAGAAGAATTAGTAATTAAAGAGTAAATTTATGTGTTGTTCTAGAAATTAAAGAATCTTGAAGATGATCTTTGAAGTAAACTAAAAATGTTGGATGCAAAAATAATTCTGTTGCTAAATTGATGTTGTATTATTCATTTCATGTTTACAACAGCATGTGTATCATCTTCACAAAGTGCTAAAATTAAATATTTTCATTAGGTTAAAAATAAAATTTCAAAAGTAAGATCTTTTAGTTAATTAAATTGTGCTATAGTGCTACAGTGTAATATTAAATTAAATATATTTATTTAATCTGAATATTTTAGATATTTTAATATCAGGAAAATTTCATATTGTACATACATACATGTAAATACATGTGGTATAAAATTACTTATTTATACATATATACTTAATATGAAATATATATATATAAAATACCTACAGTAGAGTCCTACTAGTCCGAACATTGCTAATCTAAACATCCGCCTAATCCGAGCATGTTTCGGTTAGAGGAGAGAAAATATTTTAGCTTGCAAAAATATACATTTTTATATTTTCCAGTTAAATTTAAATTCTATTAATTGTACAAAAACATTTAGAATTCCACAAAAAAAATTGTGTTTTATTGTAGTACTGTATTAATACTGTACAAAATTAATAAATCAGTGTTTGACATGGCCGATCAAAGATTGATCACGAAACTGCTCGATCTTTGTGCTGTTTTGTTCCAGTCGGTTATTGTGGCTTTGCCCACCCCAAACTCTGCTGCCAGTTTCATTCCACTTTTTTCAAAACGTCCAGCTTATCTTTCAATGTACATGCGTGTTGTAGCTGCAAACTAAACTAAACTAAAATAATGTAGAATGAAGAGTACATTCAACATCCACAATTAAGTGTGCTAATTCACACAGTAGCATCAGTCAACTGATTGGGCTCCTGGACTGTGTATTAAAAACAACGATTTTTTACACAGTTAAAATAGTTTTAAGGTAAACAATAAAGGCAGGTTGCCATTTCAAAATTACAAAAATTGTTTTTGTTAACTGTTTGTGCCTTCTACTGAGTACAAGTCAGATGAAATAAATGGTGGGGTACTGACGTCATTGATGGTGTTGGATCTATATAAACCAGACCTTTTTACCGTGCTTCTGCATTATTTCAGTTATTCAGCTAATTCAAACAGGGCTCAGTCCTAATTAGTTCAGACTAGCGGGACCCTACTGTGTATATATATATATATGTAAATGTATGGTTTGATATGATTTAGTAACCTTATATCTAGTCCAGCTGGGAAAAAATGTCATTCAAATGTTTTCAGCCTACATGGAAGGCCTTTGCGAACAAACAAGTCTCTACTTATTCGAACAGAAAATGTTTAAATGGCATTTTTTTAGATATGCGGTTACCGAATCGTACTTAATCATTTTCCAGTTTTATCATTTAATGTTAATGTACAGTTTAATAGCATGCAATCAATTGATAATTAATTCAAATATCAAATGAATAGCTGAATTCTTTATCGAGTTAAACTTAATAAATAATTAACCTTAACTAACCTGATAAAGAATGTAGCTGTTTGTTTGATATTGTGTGTGCACGTATGATAAAATATTTGAACGATGAATATTTAGAAATATGTACTTGACATCATCTCATATATATATATGATATTATAAGGCATTATTTGTACATCATATTAAATCATTTGGATGTTGTAGGATTTGAAGAATTTAAAACTTATTGGTCATGTACATTTTCGTATTTACTCCATTTATTTTCAATTTAATACATATAGACTCTAATAAAAAAAACTTCTCTTTGTTTGGGAATATTTAAATATAAATGTCACATAACAACTACAATCAAACTAATATTTTTAATCTTATTAATAAAAAAGAATTAAGTTTAAAGCAAATTAATAATTACCAAAAATCAAATTACGTAAGATAAACTGAATTGTGTGAACAGATAAATCATAATTTACTTACGTTCCTACTTAAAGTTTTCGTTATTTTATTCCATAGGAAGTTATTCCATTTATATTTAAAAGCACTTTAATTTTTTAAAGTATTGGTTATCTAAAGTAAATAATATCATATCTAAATCAACGTTTAACGTCAAATTTTTTACTATTTGAACTGTTAATAGTTTTCATAAATTGACTTTTGATATCAGTATTTCTAACTTTAGTGCCGATAATTTTATTTGCATTTCTTATACAAAATTCTGATTATTGTATATACATATTTAATTTTTTTGAAAATATTTTCCAAGTTTAAAATAGTATTTTTTTTTTTTTTTACGGTATTAACTGTTATAAAAATGGCACGGAAGATACAGAAGATAAGTCTTAAGTTTGATTTATATACATTGTTAACATTAATATGAAATAAGACACTTTTTTATCACTTTATTGATGTTATGTGCAAAATAATAAAGTGTAGTTTTGAAGAATTTCATATTTGTATATTTATTAAATTCTACTTTTCGATGATTTAAACATTTACCTTAAAATTTTATTTATTTTAAACTTTAATTCATAAAATAACTGCTTCAGTAGCAGTTATCTACTAAACTACATACAACGTCGTTCAGCGGCAATAATATTTATTAAACTAACACTTTTAGTCATATTTAATGATCGTCATCAGATTCGCTATTCAAAAATTGAACAGTTTACAAAAGCTAACGAAAAACAGAACAAAAACATTGGAACGCCAAACATTTAAATGCAAAAAATAAAATATTTTACAATCTCTTACAATCTTTTTCCACATGTAACAGTGTAAGAGATTGTAAAATATTTTATTTCTTGCATTTGAATGTTTGGTGTTCCAATGTTTTCGTTCTATTTTTCATTAGCTTTTGTAAATTGTTTAATTTTTGAATAGCGAACCTGACGAAGGTCATTAAATATGACTAAAAGCATTAGTTTAATAAACATTTTTGCTGCTGTATAAGGTTGTATGTAGTTGATTAAGTAATTTCATCTTTTATTTATTTGTAAAAAAAAATTGAGACAAATTTTTTAAAATTCAGTTACACAGGTTAACATCTGTAAACTTTGAGATTTGGACAAAAATAGGTGAAATGTACTGATTCCAAATATGTAATCCATTTTCTTTTATCAAATGAGGTTTAGGCACAGTCACTAAAGAAATTTATCCTCCAGTACTAATCTAATAGACATATATTATGCATTTGAGTATTACAAAGTCGGTAAGATTACAGACATACGAACAAAAAGGTAACTTTAGACAAACTTTGCACTCATTACACACTGCACATTTTTCTTTTGCACACATCAGAACAATTTGTGTATCTGCAACCAATTAAATTCTTTGGAAACGTGTTCTTGTGTTGCAAAATGATCATAGGATTACTTTGCTTTTACGGACCGGCAATAATTTGCTAGCACGTGCACACTCCAACATTCTTGTTATTACTGCTCCGTGATTTTGATTTTTTTAGTGAAATCTTTTGTTGTGTTTGTTACTTGTGGCATCAGCATTCTGAGAGAAGTGTTCCAAGTAAGAATGCAAATATGGAACTTAGGACTCATATTGCATCAGAACTTATGAAAGTTTGTTAAAATTGTTTGAATGATATTTTTGTTTTCAAGATATTGTGCTTTGTCAAGAAAATATTTAAGTTCTACCACAAAACTTTTTAATGCCTACTGTTTATTGTCAGTTATTGTAACGTGTTCGTCATTTCTTCAATTCTTTATGTGAGGTCCTCATGATCATGTCTTCCTTTACCTTGGCATAAGATATCTTGTTAATGTATATCATGCACTCTGAAAGGTACAAAAAGTAACATTACGATGAGTGTTACATAAAAATTACAAGATGGAGGACAATTGATGCCATTTTCACATTCAGCGATAACAAATTAGTAAATAATAATCGTTACTTAGCAAATCCAATATTGACCTATGTTAACTTGTATTCATTTTCAGCTCTGGAACACAATACAACACGTTCCTGCAACGGGAAGCGAATAAAAATAATTTAATTTCATAAATTTGTTTCAATTTTTGTGTTATCGAGATGAATTTTATGCTTCTAATTTTAATAAATAGTTTTTCAATCAATATATAGTCATGTATCTATTAAATTATTTAAGCATATTTAATACACTACATATATACTTTAAATTTTGTTGAGATTAAGTTAATAAAAAGTCTTAACATCTCAGTTACAGATATTTCTTGGAATAGAGGAATATTAGCCACTGCCTCTTGGGATGCTACAGCAAAGGTATACTAATTCTTGTATTTTAGAAATATTACTATGTGGCTACACTTTTGTTTAATGTGTATATGCTTATGTATTACATGTATTTGTTTATATATATATTTTATTATTCAAGAACATTGTAACATATATTAAAACATTGAAAAATGTTGACGTTTCACATTTGCCCATTACTTTTTCTCGATGTATGCACTGCGTGTCAAATGGCACACATCCAACCAACACTTGAATTTTTTCTAACCTCCCTCAGCATATCTATTTTCACTTCAGCCACAATTCTACAACTTTTGCAGATTACTCATGTTCAACTGTGATGAGTGATTCTGACTTTGCAAACTGCAGAACACAAAATGCTTTCTTTGTTTCAGAGGTGCCATTTACAGTTTATAGTGCTTCCTAGAGATTGTAGACAAGAAGACATTCGAATTCAGATGCGAAATCAAACTTAGACAGTTACTGTATTAATTGGTATACATTACATCAGTGGCATGCCGTCCGTGAAAGCTGTGGAAGCGCCGCTTTCCTTGTATTTTCTAAAATATAAATACATATTGTGCGATTGTTTTCATATTTTAACATACTTTGGATTACTTAAAATTAATATTTTATTATAATGCATTATGTATCTTTTTACAATTTTCTATACTACATGTGAAAAAATGATAAGATTGCTATTGTATATTTGAATATAAATTTGTGTATACGTATTCCCAATGGAGGTGCTGCATTGTCAAATACAGAACAGCTTCCACGACCAAAATATTTGAATGGTATAAAGCAGCCAGATTACAGGCATTCGCGCATGCACTTTACAGAGCAACCTCACAGTTTAGCTGGTGGAAGCTACACACCAAAATATCGTGTAACGTTTCCAATGATTCTATCCGAGGCTGGCACAGCTTCCCTATTGTCAAATGTCACCGCACGCCACTGCATTACATACTTCTCAGAAAATAATTAACCTAATTACAATAATTTGAAGTGATGGTATTCATTTTGGAAGACCTTGTATATATATTATACATACTGCATTAGTGATAAAAGCAAGCATATTTATCATTGAACTGCACTAATAAGTTTACAAGGTTTCGTGATTTAAATAAAATTATCGTAATAAATTCATTAATTATTAAGTGAATTTGGCCCTACAACAGACATGTTTTCATTTGTAAATTAAAATAATTTCAATTAAATTAGTATTAGAATTGTTTAGAAGAATATAAAATAGATTTGAATTTCTAATCTTTGTAAATTGGATGAATTTAGTATTAAATTTTTGAGTATATTAATTCAGGGACTGAGAAGAGTGAGATAGTGAGTTGCTTGTTAGAAATATGGGATCTAAATTAATGAGAAAGCCGAGAAATACATAAATAAGCGAACAAAAATAGATTTTTTCACCACATCAAAAGAAACTTTATCACTTATACATTTTTTTTTCTATTGAAATTTAATTTAGTTTCTACTTTTATCTATAATCTTGCTCTATATTTAAAAGAGGTTTTTAATAGAAATTATTCAACAATGGTTTTAGAATTGAATTTAAATATACTTTTCGACAAACTGTAATAAAAATATTCTGTTGAGAATGATCCGGAACTCCATGTTCGAATTCAGCTGAGATTTTCGATTTTATATTTAAATATTAAATCGAACAAGAAAATGATTTATTCCATCATATATAACATCATTATTCAGTTTAATAGTTGATAAAATATGGCAATAAGAGAGCGTAATATAAATGAACAGTTATTTATAGTGACGTCATCACAATGCCAGCCTGAAATTTTTTGTCACAATGCTCTCAATTTTAGTAGTGTTTTGGCCCTGTATACCATACTTTTCCTATTAACAATGGATGCATGCCAGTCATCTAACTGTTCGGGAGAAAATTTTTGAAACAAGATCTGTGTAAATCGGAAAAACGGATAATAGTTTATAATTTATCATCTGTTATGTAGTATATTCTGCTTAATTAATATGGATAAGTTATAACATTAATTGAATATATTTGTATAAAATAAAGACAAATTAAAATTGACTGTACATTTTTTTTATTTTTCAGGTTTGGCAATATAATCAACAACAATGTCTCAGGCCATACAATTGTAATGAATTAATGGTAATTATCAAATTAAAATATTTTTACTGTATATTAATAACATATAAAGTCCAACTTTCATAAAATGAATTGCCTCCAGGAAAAATGGAGAATTCTCTATGTAGAAAATTTGTTAAATAGGTATTGCACTGTTAACAAAAAGAAAATGCACAATAATACTTGTGTGATTCTGTAATATTCAAGCATTTATGTTTAGACATAATAAACTTCAATGCACAAAATCTATTTTACACTATACTCATTAGCATAATACATTGTTTATATTAATATATCGTACTAAATATATCATTTTATCAGTTGATGAGGAAATGATTTACCATATTTAATAACCCCTGCCTGAATAATAAACTAGGAATTGAAAGGGTTGAAAAGCACATGTGATACCATATTGTCCTTAATTCCCATAGGCTATCTGGATATGAATATTTATCAACAACATGATGATGATAATGAAGAGGATAATTATTCATCAAATCGAGAAAGAATTGACAAATATTTAAGTGGAAGACATATAGAATAAGAATATCGATAATCATAAATGTAAAATTTTAATAACCCATGCCTTAATAGCAGCCGATACTTGAATATAACTTACGGATTGTAAAGGTTGAAAAAAAATATTAATCTAGGGTTAAGAAGGATTCCAAGTTGCCTTTAAGAAGGGTCACCACTTCCCTTATGGTGACCCTTCTTAAAGGCTTAGATGAAACAGAAGAGAAGTGGATAAGATGAATGATAGGAAAGATGACAGAGAGGACTGTAAGGAGAAGGGAAAAGGAAGTAAAGGAATGGTTGGAAAATAAATAATTGATATTGACATGAGCAGACAAATTAATGATGATGATTATTGTCAGGAGAGAAAACTACGTCAAAGGACTGGAGATATATCAGGCAGGAAAATTGTGAGGGGGTTAAAGATTTGATGAAGAGTTTAAATGCAAGAAATAAGAGAATATTAAAAGACAGCAGTTGTTCAATAAACATTTGGTACTATAGTAGAATCCCTGAAACTTGACTCTCAATAACTCAACGTTCTGTAAAACTTATCATTTTCTCCCAAAAAAATAAAAAACATGTTATCTAATTTTTATCTGTATATTGTAATAATAGGATCAAATAAATTATCATTATTCACTGGCAACAATTGATAATAGCATCAATTCCATATGTTAACAAAGAATTTTTTTTTTTCCAAGATGCCACCGCAAAATGCCACCATGCAAATGTCAACGTACAAATTATCGTGCTGTATGAAATATTAAGTCTGATGTAAAACGTTTATAGAGTTAAAACTTATAAGAATAGAGCTACCCTATAATTAAAGTTGCCACTAAATAGTCAATGTTTTTTAAATTAAAATTTAATGACAAATAGAAATAGTCAATACTGGTGCGTAGTTAATACATATATGAATTTGCACATATAATTCCTTTACAAAAATTTCTCTATTTACACTGTACCATAAGACTGGTAATTTTCGGTAACTTGTCACCTCCTTAGTCCACATTAACTTGAGTGTGCATGACTTTACAACCATGGCCATGAGGTTGTTTGCTTAGGTAAAGACCCATAAAGAACCAAAGAGGTTTTAAGCTGATAATAGAGAAGCTCCTTGTTATATATAAGCTTGAAAAGGCCTGGGTGCTGTAATGTTATCTGTGACAACTATACAGTTTGAACTAAGATTCATATTAATATTTGCAATAAATTTTTCCTTTGATATGGGAACACTAATCTGTTGGAGTTGAGTTTTATTTTAATTATAAAATTGGTCAAAAATAATAATAATATTGAGACAGGAATGGTTGAGGAGTCAAGACATCAACCTGCTGCCACAATAGACCTGGAAAGCAAATCCATGCATGGAACCTCGGGACTTTTTTTGTGCATGGCAAGGCCTGGATTTGTTAGGTCCTGTCTACTGTCCCTTATTAAACAACTGTCCCAGTTATGGGCCCGTAAAGCAGAAATAGTTTTAAAAATATCATCATTCAAAATTTGATATACTAATTTTAGGTTTTTTTTAAGAATAACTGAGTCTTCTATTCAATTTCATAGTTATTAATAAGTTGATAATTATTGATTTTATGTCTTATTAACGTCAAAATGACTGACTAAATGGGTAGTTTTTTGTGGGAATTTTTACTTTAAATGTAAAATAAAAATTTCCACAAAAATCTACCCATTTAGTTAGTCACTTAAAATAAAAGTTCTAATAGAATATTACAAGTTTAAGTGAAAATTTGATAAATATTTAAATTATTCGTTCTTGTGGCCTAAATGTGAGAAATTATACGACTTTGGCTACTCTTTCTATCTAAAAAAGCTACAAAAATAAAATTTTGTGTGATAAAATTTGCTCTCACTAATTGACTTTATACATATTTTAGCTTACTTTACATACAATCTTCTTCCTTGCTAATTAAAAGTATATTTTTAATTAAATAATATGGAAATTTTTCAATTATATTTAATATATTTGAAGGTTGTATCGTCATTTGTTTGTTAAGATCACATTGGAGATAATGGCTTGTTTACATAAAAATCACATTTTTTTTAACACAATTTTTGTAATAATAAAATACTAACAATAAAATAAATATGCATATAATATGTAAGTAATTAACTTTAACAAACTTTTGCCAATAAACGGGATTGAAGCTGAGTTAATTCTATTCTGAATTAAGGTTAAAAATGGTTTTAATGATGGCCAGATGGCTGAGGTGATTAAGACGTTTGTCAACCACTCTAGGGTTCTGGGATCCAATGCAGTAGGTCAGAAATCCTAAGAATTTTGGGTGTTCTGACCTGTACATGTTGGCTCTGTTTCTCACCTTCTGGATAACATTGTGGGCATGGCCAAACCCATGATGGTTATGATGGAAACCCCCTCTTAGTGCCTATGAGGAAAAGAGTCAAAAATAGAAAATAATTGTTTTAAATGTATCTCGGTTAACAGTTTTTTAAGCCCCACTATATATTGATGATAATGCACTTCCATTTTGAAGCTAATTAATAGATGATGGCTTCATTATTGTTAAGCATAAAACATTTTTTGTTTTGCTTATTTTTCAATATAAAGTGTTACACTTCAAATATCTGTCCAGAAATCACACTCCACAAAAATACAATGCAAATGGCAATAAATAATTTTATAATTTTTGAAGGAATGGTGCATTAATTACCGCTTTGTCTGCATACATTGTCTCCTTTCAATGTCTTGGCTTTAATTAATTGGTTAAACATCACTATACTTTTTTCATAGTCTATTGAAGGTAGGAATAGTTTAATTAGTTTAAAGCAATGCTCTGTTTATCAAGTAGTAAGTCAGATTGCATTTTAATATTGTATAGGTGGTTTGTATCATGATTTCATGTTATCGGTGAAAACAATAAGTATAAAAACTATATTAAATAGTTACTTTTATTGTATTCTCACTCATTATTATGAAGAATTTTTAACTAGAATTATTTTAAAACTTTTTTTCAGGCCGAATTAGATCACGAGACGGGCGTAACTTGCGTTGACTTATCTCACGACAATTCATTGCTAGTGTCTGGGACTAGCGAAGGCCATATTAGCTTTTGGAGTCTACAAACATTTACATTAATTGGACAATTCAGCAGTAAATAAATACATATTTCATTTTATTTTATTATTTTTTGTCATATTAATGGTTCTTTTCTATTTTAGTACATTTTGGAATGATTTATGCTGTGTCATTCAGTCCAGGTAAGGAATTATTTCATGATGCTGATGCTTAATCAAATTACTGATTTTAGTACTGTTAAATGCTAGAAATTTTGGCAATTATGTGCTTAAAATCATGCCTATAATGAAAGTTAACTGCGTGTCTTTTTTGATTTAGATGGAGAGAAAGTTGCGTCGTGCGGTAAGGATCACACGCTAAACATAATGGACGTAAAAACGGGAACACAGTTGCTTAGCAAAAATGCCGGAGAAGAATTAAGGTAATATACATCTCCTAATTATTCAGAAGTATATCTTATGTGAGAAATTAAAACAGTACTTTCATTAGGTGTCTATGTTGGGATGGCTTAATTATTCTGACAGGCAGTGAAAGCGGGAAGATAATGGTTTGGGATTTAGTTACCGCAAAGTTAGTAAATACCATAGCAGGACATAGCGGTGAGTTGCAAACAATTTGACAAATTTCTTACAAGGAATAGACGTTTAGACATTTATTTTCAGGTCCGGTTACCTGTCTATCAGTATCAAAAAAAGGAGACTTAGTGGTTTCGGGAAGCGAAGATAAAAAAGTGATTGTATGGCATACGGGACAATTGTAATAATTGAAACTGTACAGGAAATGTCAAACTATCAATCAAAACATTTTATTTCAAATTACATTTTATATTTTATTAATAATATATTTCCATGCCAATAACTTGCTCACCCTTTTCATAGCAATTTATTTAAAAATGTGGTTTCCCGAAAGAAAAATGAATCTCTTAGATGTTCTAATATGCTTCGTAATGAGCATCTGTTTTGTATTTTATACAGTGAAGTTCGTTGGGTTAGTTTTAATAATTCTTTCTTTTGGCTGTTCGGTAATTTCTCATTAATTTTCCACCCAGTTGCAGCTCTCGTCGTATTTCAGACACAAACCATTTGTATAGTAATATATAATGTGTAAAGGGAGATTGTAAATAAGAAAGGATCATGATAAAATTTTATATAAACAAGTTTGGTAGAAATATATGTAAATAATAGATTCAAAAATAATAATAAATTTATTTTTAATTTGAATCTATTCAACTTTTATACAAATTTTATTAAAAAAATTTTAAGCAACGAGGATTACGGTAAAGTTAATTTATTTTAATGAAGATTCAACTCGACTGTTCGGCGAGGAGTTAGTCTGCGGAACCTGTTAAGTTACGACGGCCGTAACCGATAATAAAATCACTTAAGCTTAGCTTAAGCTGACTTCGCTCGATCGTTTATCAGTTAAATGTAGGTAAGAAGGACATTTTGAATTAAAATATAAAAAGTCAGAATAGTTTCCTTGAAATTTCAATGGTTTAACCGTTTAATTTTAATAAAAAGCATAAAATGTCGACCATTTTCACTTGGTCACCACAAAATTATGACATCAGAAATGGGATTAAACAGATCAAAAACTTGTCCTATAGGTTTTTAATATACATAATTTGAAGATAAACAGAATTTTAAAACTTTCTGGTATGTTCTAACACTAAATAAGTGGAAAAACCCTTTTCTTACAGACTCTTTATACATGAAAATATGTAAAATTACTTTTTTAGGAGCATGTGAGTGTCAGAAAATTTTAAAAAAAGGCAATTTTACATATTTTTAAGGTGAGGAGGAGCTTATAAAAATATCAATAACACTTGTTTGGGTGTTCCTGCAGGAGGAGGACAAACTAAAAAGACTCCAAATTACTTTGTGTTGTTCAAATTCGCATTCTTAACTGAATTGTCATGCCTAATTTTTATTGTTAACAATACTTTTAATATCTTTGGAATGATAATTTCAAAATTAACATCTGTCGAGTCCCTCATTCTTTAACTCCATCCCGAGGAAGTTAGTTACAGATCAGTATCCCGAGGTCCAGTATATCATGGCTCCGATAGGGGTAAAGAGCAATAAACCCAGAAACCACTCCCCAATTAAAATTGATCCTTTAAGGATTCGTAAATTGTTAACGGGACTTCTCAAACCTTGACAATTTTATAAACGGTTTCTGTGTATCTTCCATAAGGATACTGGGACGTAGCGCTGCATCTGTATATTCCTTGGTCGCTGGATCTGAAGTCACGTATGCGTAAAATAGACTTTCCTTGATGTTGGTACACGTCGTAACGATAGTCATCGGCGGAGAACGTCCTGTATTTGCAGTAGGGACAGTGATAAGGAGGAGGATAATGATAGTAAGGGTAGGGTCCATCGATCTTCACCCATATGATATTCTGGAATGAGTAAATGACTGTTAAACATGGAATATTTTTTGTAAAATTGATGAATTTACTGTTTTAACATCGTTAAAACTTTACAGATGTAAAATTATCTCACCGCAAACTAAAAGAATGCTTGAAGAGTAAAATAAGTATGCTCGAAACAGCAAGAAATTTTAAATTATTATCATGGAATTTAGTCAAATTTTCATGGATTCTGACTAAATTCTATGGTTAAGAGGAGCAGAAACTTCTCGATCTCCTTCATACGTAATAAAATCTGCGTTTATAATTAAATTAATTATAGAATATACCCATAGAATGGGCACGTTCGTAATTAATAAAATGGATAGAATGTACCCATAACAAATGAGAAAGCGACAAAATGTAGAAAGACCAGATATTGTTTAATTGCTGTAGGTCAGTAGATCGTGCAAAAAAAAAAATATTACACTAAAGTAACACGAAGGACGTTGCCTTTTTAACAAAGGATTGGCTGCTTTACGCTCTTGATCATTCTCAATAGCGTTCTTCACTCGGAACACGTATCTATAACGATACTATTTTCAGTTTTAAATTCGATATTCTACAATTTACTTGACTGTAAAATTCTAGATTCTTCACACCCCAAGAACTTGAAGCCTCTTGAAGTCCCTTGCAGCATCTGGAAGCTTTGCAATGCGAATTTATTACTTGTAGTGCGTTCTGGACGAATAGATTCTCATTCAATTTCATGTAAGGCCCATTACTTTTCTGTTTCCACAATTTAATTTTAAAAAATGGTTTCCGTTTAAGAGCTTGTTTTATCGATTGTAAAGCAAGGTCAGCGTACCCTCAGTTAGGCAAAACAATTGTCTATGTTTAACTAACTGCATCTGAAATATTAGTATTAGGCCGTTTTTCCGGAAATTCTACAAGTTCTATAAATAGAATACCCGAATTTTTAGTGAGAGTCGAAGCCAATAAACTGCTCGTTCTTTATACGCTTGTTGATTTCTTGACGATTTCGTGCTTGGGTTCGATCGAAAACCCATCGCCATTGGGTGGTAATTTGGCATCCAATTCAGAAGCGAGTCACGTGAGGATTTTAAATTTTTTTAAACGTACTTTTACACCTTCAACGTGCCTCATTTCTTTAAGCCGTCTTGAAAAGTGAAATTCTAGCACCCGGTTATAAGCCGCACTGCTTAGGGCCTGGCATTGTGAGTACAGCTAGGAAGGACCTAATGTTACAGCTTAGGCCCCACATTTCTACTTTATTCGGTGGAGTCATAGCTTAGGGCCATAACAAGTCTTAAGTCAAATCCTATAAGGATTCAGTACTATAATGAAAGCTCGTATTAGCAATAAAAATCTCGGGGGAATCGCCCTCGTCGTCACCCCCGAATCCGCGCGCGCACAATAAAGGATTATCCTCGCTCTTACCGCATCATCGATCCTCGCGAATCAATTTCGTTCGCGAGATTATCTTTGTCTCCGAGTTGTATAACACTAAAACAATACAAAAAAGTTACTTTCCTGGTGTTTGAAGGTTGCGTTAATGAAGAATTTAACCTTACGAACGAATAATTATAATTAATCTTCCCCTCCCTGTTGTTATAAACGAGTTATTTGCCTAGTGTCTAAAGGTTACAGCGTGCAAACTAAAGAATATTTACCATAAAGCAATATACTTACGGACACCAGATAAATTCCAGGATCTCGAAAGGAGCAGTACAACTCCACATCCCTCCCTCCAAATATGTAAGAAACCGTGCCTTTACCCAGATAACGACCGGGATAAACTTCAGAACTTGGCATCTTCTGCGGATAGGGGTAATATTTGGAGGTATAGACCACGTGCCCGGTGCCGCGGGATGATAAATGCAGTGCAAAGACGATCAGGAAGAGCACCAGCATCGTCGCGGATGCTGTCATGATGACTGAACGAAGACTAGGACACAGGCATGTGTCGTCTCTTTATCTGGTTCTGGAAGGAAGTGATGGGGGTCATTCTTAGAGCCATCGGGTACTTCAAGCGTGCAATAATAACTTTTTCTTGTCATTTACTCGAAGGCTACTTTTTTTTCCTTTTTTAATTGTCATTACCAATGTCGCCAGATATGCAAGTAGATGATAGCGAAACGATAAGTTTGATGGCGATTTTACTCCTTTTAATTTAAATTCTGCCAACAGAAAGGGTACTGTTTTCTACTCTATAAACACGCGACGTCTTCGAGTGTGACTGCGCGCGCTATTGTTACGGAATGAATCACGTCACAGAAGAAAAAAAAGGCCTTTATTGTTTTAAAAAGTAGACGTTTCGTGGCCGAATGATTACTTAAAATTAACTTTTAAGTCTTTATTGATTGCAGTTTTTATTTTAGGAATGTTCGATCACCCGTCGTCTGACGTCACCGTTTCGTGTTTTCCACGCCAATCAAAGGAAAAACGGCGTTATAGTTTCGTTGTTTACTCATCCATTTTTTTTTTTTTTTTCGTTTTTAAAGTTAAGAACTATACAAATTAATGTAATACATGACATAACAGTAGACGTTTCCTGCTATTATTCGTTCTGTTGCAAGAATTCGACAATTGTTTTTTTATTTACAAAAGTAAGAAAGTCGTCTTTATGTCGGTCTGTCCTTTGGATGAAGTTTAATGTCCGTGTTCTCCTAAACAATAGGGTTTTATTCTGTAATAATAGTTTTTTTTATTGTAAAATTTAATTAATATTTACTACGAAACATTCGCGTTCGATTCGTTGAACATGAGCAATTCAGGAAAATTCTAAGACGATATAATGCGTTGCTGTAAACTGTAATTGTGTGTGTGTGTGTGTGTGTTTTTTTTTAAATTACGGTGCCTTAATTAGTAGTTTATGGGAGTTCGTTTGTATCTGACGGTGGAGGAGCCCCGGATAAGTTTGGCTCGTCTCTCACCACCCGCCTGCGGGCCTGGCCGAACCCATAGTGGGCTTGCTAAGAAAGGTTCTCCTAGTGCCTAGAGGGCGGAGAGTTAAAAAAAAAGGATGGGGGATGAGTCTTTGATGATATAAGATTGCCCCATTCGTTTATTTTTCTCTTCGTTCATCCCAAAAATAGTCAAAACAATTCCTGTGCGCTTGATTCCTGGTTTTCTGACGAGTGTTAATGAAAAGGGATTTAAAAAAAGCAAATTTTTGTTGTTGTAATACTCGAACGGTCCCTTCCTTTATCAGAAGACTTATAGTTTCTAATTCTCAAGTGCTTTCTGGACTTCCGGCCCATGATCGTAGAATTACAAGAAGTTTATACCCTGTTAATGGGCGAAAGGTCTTGAAACTTACAAGAAACAGCCATAAGATTTCCAAGCAGAGAAGTAATAGAACTTGAAAATTGGACGGAAATGACGTTCCGATTCGTAGTGCCCATGACATTATGGAAGATTCGAACCCGAATCCTAACACTTAATGCAGCATCCAGCCCTAATAATGCGCATATTTTCACACCGATTTGTGTGTCAGAATTGTCGCCATATTGAATTAGCAGATATCAAGTTCATATAAATACATGTATTTAAAATAATAAAATCTGTGACATTACGTAGCGTCGGTCTGATCGAATAATAATCATCAGCTTGAATTATTTAATATTAAAAGAATAATCGCGTGAACATTTATAACCTTTAAATAGGTTATAAATACTGAGGCAAATTCAGAAGTTCAGTTGGAAGAATATGCAATGATCCATTAATTAAACCGTTACGATATTTAACATTATTTCTAGTTATTGATTCAAACGGAGCTGGTAAATAAGGGTGAAATTGGCAATATCTAAATAATTATTCATCAACCACTAAACCCTGATAGTTAGCCAGTCAGGGGTTCGCGCCTGGTTAAAGGCCTGACCACGAGTTTTTCGGCATCAAACTAATGTTATAGAATTATAAATTATGATAATTTTACCGTCGCAATTGTGTATATATATGTTTTTTTTCAATTCCGGTGGCTTCGAGACTCACGTGTCTAATCTGGTATGGGGTCCCGTTTCGCCCTCTTTCAGGCCTGGCTATAATTAATTACCGTATAGACGCTTTAAATACTTTAAGAAATTACACATTTGATTGTTGGTATATGGCAACGCAAAAGGAACGTTTCGCTGGAAACTGTCCCTTATTTAGATGTTACAAACGTGAAGTAAACCCGGAAAAATCCACGTGCCAAGCCCGTTGGCGAGATACGAACCCACGACCAGTGTGCAGTAGTTAAAGTATTATACACACTACATAGCTTAAAAGTTTAATAAACCGTAAGTGCGACACACGAAGTAAGTCGTTAATTAAATTAAATTTTTAAGAATAAATATTTGCATATCTTATTAAGGAAATAAACCTATTGAAATTATATAAGGACGAAAATAAATTGCTTAGAATTTTAATTATTTTTTTTTCTATTCTTTTATTGTAAAAAGTGTTTGTCTTCGCAATTAACAATGGCATGTCCTCGCTAGAATTTTAGCTTCTAGCATACGAATGTGCAAAGGGAGTAGCTTTTCTTCTACTAAGAACTGGATTACAGCCAAGGACCTTCCGTAAACAACGCACATATATATACATTTTAAAATGATTATTATCGAGATCACATGGCATTTTTATTTATTTTCTCTGTATTGAATTACCAAGGTCGAAACACGACAGATTAGATGACATTCGATATAACGAATATTCGTCACGCAACTGTAGTAACTGTTACTGTTTTTTCTGTCGATTCATTGTAAGCGTGCATTTTTACTTTTGTACAACCGTATAAAAGGTAAAATGGTTTTTTTTTTTCAATAATAGAAACACCCAACGGATGTTCATTTATTTCTTTAAATGTTCTACAGTTTGGTTCAAATGGCTTATGAATTTTTTTAAAATACAATGTATTTTATTCGTGATAACGCGTGTCTAAAATAAATATATTCTATATTACGCATCCATTGGGATTCGGTTTTGGAACTTAATTGTATTTGAGACACTAGAATACTGTAGACTACGTAATGGTTATATTTAAGGACGGGTCTGACACGCAATAGGATCTACTTATACGAGCGAAGAATAGGGAAAAATACCCCAACTCATATTGCCTATAGTATGAGAGCTGACACCATGCAGCCATCTGGCGACGTTGATTTAAATTAAAATGAATTGCTTAGTTTAGGTTTTCAGCCAAATACGTCAACTCTATTTAATTTTTAAAACTATAAGGCTTTTATAACAGAGTTCTTACAAGTAAAAAGGGAATGGTTGTGTTATGAGACACCCACGAAAATTTTTGAGTATCCGATCCAATCTCGAACACGTGTTCTTCAAAAGAAGGCAAACTTTTTTTATAGCAACTCGAACTGGATTAAGAATAGAAGATATACAGCTTGTATATCATAAAAATTATTTATCATTCTAACCTGCTTAATGAGTTGTGAACTGTGAATGATTGGTTATTTAGCCAGAAACATTTAATAGGAATGTTGGCTACCGGTGGCCATGGATGAACCACCGAACACTGGTGATTGGTGGCGGATTCTTCCCTGGCCGCGTGGCTTTTTTCGGGTTCTTTTTACGCTTGTAACACCTAAATAGGTGCCAATTTCCATTAAAAAGTCTTCGCGGGAAGTGTCGCCCTGTGGGCACAAAGTATCTGTTTTTAGTAAGCCAGTTATTGGTTTGATCGAGCCCATAATGGGGCTGCTGAATTTGAGGGACGGTGCCGGAATATCCGGACGGATTACCCAAAAGTCTTGGGGTTTTTTTCGACCCGTCCGAATTCGATTCCGGGTCTCCGGAACGGTAGGCTGCCACTTTGATAGCGCGGCCGTCACATCTGTAGTTAATCCACAATTTCTCAGAACGCGTTTTGAATTCTGCTACACGAGGACGTATGTCTTGGCATCCATTAAGATACTTCTAATTGTAAGCTTTTCATTGGTGACGTACTTCATAAAACCAGTTCACAAACAGCGAACTCGAAAGGCGAGCAGAAATACGTCATACTCACTTGGTTACGTATGCCCTTAAATTAAGCATGATTGGATTAGTTATGAATCATTATAGTTTGCCACTATAATGATTCGACCAATCAACTTAACTGTAACAAGTTGTAAACAAATCAACGTGAATTGAGCGGCTCACTCGACATATTGATTAACTCAACAAAACAAAAAGAATAAAAATTGATAATATAAATTATTTTTTAAAATTCCCTTTAATCTTTAAATTTAAATAAACATTGTAGAATGTATTTTTATATATCGCTATATTAAAGCTATGCTTTAATATAACAGTATATAAAAAATTAGTTACTCGAAAAATTTGAAAATAATGACGATTATATTAAGGATTTACAAATGGAGTTAGTCGATTTGGCCTGTAAACGGCTCAATTATTACAAATAATTGGTTTTAGCCCTTGGTTTAATTAAATTAATTAAATATCTACTAAAGTGGGGGTAGATAATAAGGACTTACCACACCAATGATAATAAGCACAAACACCCAGGTATCAATGTAGTACATTGAATAAAACAAAGGGGGTGTACTGTACATTAAAACTCGATTAGATGAGTAATTAACATGAAATAACCAAAATGCATTTCGGACTATCGGAATAGTCCCTCTTCAGTTGGTATTAATTAATATAAAAAGGTTATAATACTTAAAATTATACAAGACAAACAAACTGCTATAATGGTATGATCAGTGAACATTAAATGAGTGTAGAGGAGACAGGCATAAGGCGGCTTCGTAATGCTATAAGGTAGCTTGACGTAAGGGTTACAGTAGGAAGATGGAGTCTGAAAGTAGTATTAATACATTGTGCAGCGTTATGAAGGAAGTGTGGTACAGGCAACATCTGGTGACTAACTTTTAAGTTGTTCAATGAACTTAACACATCTGATAGACACTATAATAAGATTATTTATTAATGTTCTTAATAATTTATATTATTATTGTTATTATAAATTATATTATATAATTGGTCGAAAAATTCGTTGCCTTTTAAACAGTGTCTTTCGGCTCTTTCTAATGCTTCGATTGCGATCAGAATAACATATCCATCATCCATATTCACTTTCGTGTAGAGATCTCACGTGCTCAACTGAAAGTGAATAGGAACCAAGGTCCTAGAATATAGGTTGGCTCATCCAGTCGGTTTAGCCACCACCTGCTAGATTCCGGATATACGTCATCCGTAGTCGAGCGACTGCTTCACAACAGTTAGCGAGGGAAGAAAGCTCTCTTTATTGAATTCATTGATCGGAGTTTCTTCGAGTTCAGGGTAAGCTAAATTGAGTCTTCTAGCAATATAATGCTCGTGATCAATAGTATCGATGAGAGAAACGAAACTTTCATCAATTTCATTCGAATCGGAATTTATCTCTGAATCAATCTCAAGAGAGGGAAGAAGTTGACCGATATCGCCATCGGAGGGTATAGCTCTGAGATTTCTCTCACTAATTTTTATGTTTCTACAATATATATTATGAGCTTTGAACCACTTAAGTGCGGCTCGCAGCTTATCAGCACAAGCACGAAACTCTGCCATGCCAGCATGCGTTTCTTTCTGAAAAACTATTGTTGTTACTGAAGATTGATGATCAACGTTACCACTGTAGGAATATTGAGCACCTCTGATTCTATATAAAGTAATTACTGGATGAATTTGAGCAATAAGCATCTGTTCAATATAAGTTAGACCCTGTAATTCGGGTGGTACTTCTCGAGGATTTATATTATTTCTAGCAGAGAACTTGAAGGGATCTTTTTCACAGTGATTACATCTTCCTGATCTGTTGACTTTCATATCTGAAGAAGCTCTGTTGCAATTTGAGCACGAGTTAATAGTAATAACTGACAGAATTGCATCAAACTGGGTTTATCATTTCTTTACTGTATTCTGTGAGATAGTTGAAGTCAATGTGATTTCTAAGGTCCTGAACATGCACTGCAATAGGATTGCTCACATTGCGGGGAAGGGCACTTGAAAGTCTCTTGAGCTCCCTTTGACGCTCACGCCTAACCCGATCACTCTGTTTTGACTAGGGTTTCTCATTTCCCGGTCTTTTGCTTGTCTTTTGTTTTTCACCTGTATCCTGAAAGATTTCTAGTTCGTTTTCGAGATTGTAGTACTTCTTTTGTTCTCTAGTATTCTTGATTTGTCTACCTCGACTGCTTTAATTGAAACATCATAGCCCAATAATTCGGCAGTTCGTTTGTCTTTAATAATCAAGTTATGAAGAAAAACTTCATACTTGCAGACTTTGTTAGTATCCTTGCCCAATTTGTACAACTTGGCGTTACGCAGTCATTGAAGCTACTGGGCATGGTTAAAAATTAAGACAACATAAGCACAATTATTACAGATATAACAGGTAAAGAATTTCGAGAGTCCTGCCACAAATAAGCTACGTATTGATTATTGACTATTTGTGACGTGCCATAACGAGCAAAAATTAAAAAAAAACTAATAAGTAGGTTTAAAATTAATAAATACAAATGTATTCTGACAGTTTATGAGTTAATTATACTTTCTATTTGCAAAATTTCCCCAATCTTAACACAAAATAAGAAAAAAGTGAATTTTTAAGAAATTTTCGGGATTTCCCGGGATATCTCCCGGGTTAAAACAACAACCGGGATCCCGTTTGAGAAACCCTAGTTTTGACATACGAGGCATAGCAAAAATGTAAATGGCTTACATTTGCAATACGACAGAACTCCAAAATTTGGCAGTTGGCAATAGAAAACAATCTCAATTGAAAGTCCAGGCACTGAAGAGCACAATCACTGATTCCAGGAAATGTGCGCGTCCGGAGTAACCGCGTTTAGCGTGCAGCGACCACTAGATGACGCTTCTACACACGTGCAGGAATCAGCTGCCAAGCAAGCCGCTTCGAAAGAAAAAAAAAATTGCTTTTGTAGATAAATAAAAAATAGAATGACAAATAAGTTGTGTTATATATGTTGTATATACTTTAATTAATAATCTTTTACGTAATTGAATAATTTCTGATTTTGTATAAATGTAACGTTTTAAAAATAAAACTTTTTTTAACTTATGAAGAATCTTTATAGAATAATATTTGTTCTGTATCTAGTTAGCGATAACATTTACCTTTCAAATTTGCCGTTTTAATACTTGTCATATTTTCCATAGTAGCATTCGACCGAGTCTTCTCGCCGCCATCTTGTAAACAACACACGTCCACTCTGGACAGAAGTCGCTCGCGAGTTAGAAACGCGTACAAAGATTCTTTCTGCCCGCTGTCGCTGGATGCTGCCACGTAGGACGTAGCCTTAGTCAGCTCCTTTTGACCTTTAATGCTGAAGAAAAACGCGACCTTTGTTTTGACTCCTATCTCCAGTTCTACAAAAATGGATCATTTTTGAGAGTTGAAATTTTAATCAGTTCATCCTTGAATGATGAGAGTCGGCCTAGAAAGTTTCGTCAAGATCGGACAACTCATTCTAGAGTTATAATGTTGACAAGGGATGCATCATCTGTTAGTTGTCGCTCGGCTTCACCTCACTTCGACAATTACGAATAACTATATAAATGTGCACTGCAAATGATAGAAAATGAGATTCCGCTTAATTTTTTTAATCAGATTTCAAGGAAGCCATTGCATCTGACCAGTGCAGTAACTAGGGCGATGCCAGCGGTGCCCAGGCACAGGGCGTAGACACTGGGGGGGAGGGCAGAAATGACCTGGACCAAGTTTTCGGGCGTAGTTACAGAAGCTCACACCGGGCGCATAAATGATTAGTTACGGCGCTGCATCTGACAACAATCAGATAAATTTAAAAAATTACTGCAATATTGACTATCTATGAAACACATTTTTCTATGGATTATCAAACTGATAATTTCTATAACTTTGTATATATGATATTTTTCAATTAAAAACCTTTTCTAAAAATTAATATTTTTATTATAATTTCTTAATCTGAAATTACATGACTGAATTACATAAAATTGCCAACACATATATAGTATACAATGGTACCAAATTGCATATAGTATCCTAAACTCCAATTATTTATTATTAGTCACTTGTGATAATTCACTATCCCTCAGCTAGTCAACTACTACAGCCATATGGTCATTCACCGGTAATTTTTAAATTTTAAAAACATCACTTCATTAATATAATCACTTTCAGAAAATGAATTTTTAATTTTCTGTAATGAGTAGTGCCAGTTCTTGGTAACCAGCAATGACCATTACTTATGTTAAATGTGTGTTAAGTAACTATATTCAAATCTCATCAAGGTGCTTAATTGGTCATTTCATGGTGCAACTACTCTATAATTAATACAGACAAGTATCTATGGAACGACTTTTTATTCGAGAAAGTTTTACATAAAGACAATAAAATATTCAATAAATAATTAAAATGTTTTATAGTTGGAACTTATCAAAAATTGGAAAAACGTCATTTTAATTTATAACCACTTTCGCTTATGTCTTTCGAACATTATACATCAATAAAAAAATAAACAATAATATTTCTTCGAAATTTCTAATTGTGAATATTCTAATGTACTTTTAGATCATGGTTTCGAATGAATTTAACTTGACATAATTAACATTCATATTACTTTCGTCTGTTGTGGATCCGAAGGTGTCTAATTAAGTGTGACTTTTGTGCAAATTTCTTTTTACACTCGTCACAACTGTAAGGTTTTTCTCCAGTGTGGATCCTAAGGTGTTTATTTAAGTTTGCCTTATGTGTAAACTTCTGTTTACACTCGTCACAACTGTAAGGCTTTTTTCCAGTGTGGATCTGAAGGTGTGCAATTAAGTTTCCCTTTTGTGTAAATTTCTGTTTACACTCGTCACAACTGTAAGGTTTGTCTCCAGTGTGGATCCTAAGGTGTTTATTTAAGTTTGCCTTATGTGTAAACTTCTGTTTACACTCGTCACAACTGTAAGGCTTTTTTCCAGTGTGGATCTGAAGGTGTTTATTTAAGTTTGACTTTTGTGTAAACTTCTTTTTACACTCGTCACAAGTGTAAGGCTTTTCTCCTGTATGGATTCTTTTATGAGTTTGCAATCTTTGTTTAGTTGTAAAGCTCTGTTCACACTTGTCACAACTGTAAGGCTTTTTTCCAGTGTGGATCCGAAGGTGTGCAATTAAGTTTCCCTTTTGTGTAAATTTCTGTTTACACTCGTCACAAATGTAAGGTTTTTCTCCAGTGTGTATTCGGAGGTGTGTTATTAAGTTTGACTTTTGTGTAAACTTCTGTTTACACTCATCACAAGTGTAAGGCTTTTCTCCTGTATGGATTCTTTCATGAAGTTGCAAACTTTGTTTAGTTTTGAAATTCTTCTTACAGTGTTTACACGAATATTTCCTTTTGTTCCATTTCTCTGCAATTAAAAAAATTGTTTTAAATAATATTTTATCCATGTATAACAAAATGTTTCTTGAATAAAAACAATAATTAAATTAATAATAATATTTAATTAAATAATAATTTTTATATCTAAAAGCAAATTTCTGCATCAAAACACAGTAAATTAATTTTATTGTGATAATGTTCGCGTATAAATATATTATGTTACTAATATGTTCAACAACAGATAATTAGGGACGACATATTAAAATAAACAGTTTCTGTAAAACAAACAATCTTTAGGTGTATTTATAACATCATAATTTTTCTTTTGGTATTCTTGCAGTAGACCTTTTGTTTCTTTTATATTTTTAAACAAAGTGCAGTGATGTAAATAAAGCAGTGAATCTAACATTCAGTTTTATTATAATCTTGGATAATATTTTCTTTAAAACTTTCTGTTTCATCCAAAGAACGTCTGAAAATAATAATAACATACATTATATAAATTGCATAAAATTCAATTTTACATGAGTTTAACATTAGAATGTATTATTCATATTGTTATTTATTCCTATTGTTAAATGTAAACTTGTATAATATATTAGATTCAGATAAAAAGAATATTGTATGTTTAAAACAGTTGTGTTAAGTATACTTCCCTCATAACTCGTTCTGGATAAGAGGGACTCACAACGTAGGCAACGGTAAAATACAAATTTTTAAGAGTGAATCATGGATTTCATTCTTGGAAAATTGAATTTCATTTTTCTCCGTTTTAGTTTCTCTTTTCTGTATTTTCAGGATGAAGATTAGCTAAATAGAAAAATAAAACTAATTATTATGCCTTTGTCCTTTTTAACTCTATTTAAAATTTGTTTTGTATACTAGTACTTTCTATATATTAACAGGACTTATTATACTAGAAATTATGGATGCAGATATTTAGTCTTACAGATAAAAAATAATGTTCTTTATTTAGTTCACCCGAACACATACACTTTAAACATGTGTTTCGGACTTGTTCGTCCCTCCTCAGAAAGCCTTTAAACGACACTTTCTACAATTAACAATAAAAAACATTGCTTGGTACAATTATAACTAAAATTAGTTAGAAACACAAAACATTTCCCGACAATAAATTAAAAATTCTTACAATTTCTGTATTTCCGAACTTCTTTACATTTCCAATTAAATTCACGATCCACAGCAACCATACAATTTGACACATTCCTAATTTTTATACATTAAAATCAGTTTAAAACGATGAATTTAATTTTATCTAAAATATTATTATTTCAATTAACTTACTTCTGTTTGTTTATTCGTTTCTACTTAATTTCTATTCTAATTTGTTTTTATCTCTTCTTTTATACCTCTTCCTCTCCCCTTTTTATAATGCTTAACCATGATTGGTGGATCTCTCTACCATTGTTGTTATTCATTTTATTAGTTTGCCTAATTATATTTAAATGCTCGTACAGTTGTCTTATATAATTGTTCTTTTTTTCCTTTTTTCTGATTTTTTCTGAAATTTTAAAAATATTGACAAAAACAATAGCAACAAAATATCACAAAACTTTACAAATAGAAACCCCCAAGAGTATATTTGAACTGTTCCACAACTGGGGAGAAACTAGATCATATGCGCCCACTAAAGTATATCCTTAGAGTACTATTCAGTCTACAAACACGTAGTATAAACAATATTTTAGTGTTTAATTAAAGAGTTAAAAAGATCGATTGCAAATAAAATAACTTATAAATTATAACTTACATTCAAATACTAACAACTACCGAATCATATCGGACTATTTACGGCTATTACATAAATTATAAACTAATTTGGCACTAGGGTAGAGATTAGGCTCCATCTCATGTTAACTTTAATAATTATAATTTAATTAATTAATTTAAATAATTTAGACATACTGGAAGAAAAAATCGTAGTGACAGCGGGCCAATAGAGAGCAGGGTGCGCGATCCTTGCCATAATGCGGTTTGCGCGCCAGTTTTCGTACGTGCGTTTATTAAGCCGAATAGTTTTGCCGAATATTCGGCCATTCGGCCACGCTCCTGGCCGAATATTCCGTATTCGGCCTGATGCCGAATATACTATTCGTTACATCACTAGTTCCAATAGCATTCAAAGTAGATACGAAAACTCGAAACGACACTTACCACTTAAATCACCGTATGAATGTATAAAGCGATGTACGCTTTCTCAACTTGTAAATCTTCATGCATAAAACTACATAATGAACACTAAAACGGAATTATCCGAGCCATGGAACAGGCCACGTTGCCTTCTACCGTAAACTACTACAAAGATTCGTTGCTACCTCCGACAGCGTCAGAATATAAGAACAGGTCAGAATTCACCCTTAATGCTAACACGTGACTACTTCTTGTGACAACCCACGTGGACGGCCCGCGGACCACAGTTTGACGAACTTTTCTGGAGTTACGCTTCGGTAACACCGCAACGTTCTATAACGGAATTTACCAGTTAAGATTTGACATGGACGTTTTATTTTTCGAGATTAACTTCTTAAAAAGAGATCATAATCAAATGACTTTAAAATTCAGATGAAATGATTATAAATTTACAAACATATGTTTTATATAACTGGTCTCTTTAATTTAAAATTGTAAAGTTATATAATATGTAAGATGTGGAATCAATAGACTACCACATACTTTTCCGTTTGGAAATGTTTTACTTAAAAAAAATAGATGCAACAGGTGTTAGAACAGCGATTATGAAACCTTCCTTACAAATCGTGTCACGTGACCGACGACGTCAAAGCGTGGTACGTCACACGATTTGTAAGCGTCCGCCCTCCGATGTGCTACTCCACGACGTGAACGAGGTTAGGCAATGGTGGCTTCTACCGTGCAGAGTCGGTAAGTAATCCGATGAGTTTTCGCTTATAGATCTTATTATACGCATCGTCCCTATAAATTTCTATCTGTTTAAGACACCTCTGACTCTACTAGTGAGGTGTCTTAAGAAAGCAAAATTAGGAAAAAGCGCGCTATGTACGAAGGATAAACCTTTATCTTCCATTTTTCTTTATTCTCGAGTCTTCCTCAACCAAAAAAAAAAAAAAAAAAAAACAATATTCGATTCGTTCACAGAAGGTGACCTATGACACCTTGACCTATACACTATTTTCTTCGTTTACTTGCGGTTTCTTTTGTTTTCTTCCCACAGGTGATCTAAATCTTTTCCAGAAATAAATTTCTGAACAAGAAAGGAATCCCTCAGCGACGGGAACCCTAATTAAGGAAGTTTCCCTAAATTTAGGGAATAGGGTCCGCTTCTAGGGGATAGGAAAGTATTTTTAAAATTCTATAGTTGAAAGGAAATTTTAAAAAATTGCGTAAATTTAGGAAATTTACGCAAACATTTTCAACTACGGTAAAAGGTGTGATATGTTAATCTACATACAGAGAAGAGCGACTGATTTCGGTTCTGATCAGTGTTGCCACCAGGCTGATTCTCACTCGGGCAAGCCGGTTTCTGTCTAGGGATAAGTTTGGGTGGGGGTGTAAAGTTAAAATCTTTAAGGCCAGGAACACACATGCGTAAAATTGTGCGGCAGAAAACTGAATCAGAAATCAGCTTTCAGTTCGGTTTCTGTTTTACGCTTTTATGCCAGAACACACATACGTAAAAATTCTGGCCGAATAGGAAACACCACAGCCACCAACAGTGCTAATTTTATTAACTATTTCCTCTCATATAGTCTATCTATCCCTTTGTTCCTTCCATTTTTTCTCCACTTCCTCTGCTATAATATAGAAAATTTAAATTAATAGACTTATATTCCGAATTCAAATAAAGAACGTGTGATCTAAATATTAGGCCTATATATCGATTTTACAAGACCTACCTGTTGTTTGAAATTTTGCACTTACAGCCATCCATAAACGTTGTTTAAATACAGTGTCTTTATGCATGACACTGATGTGGTCGAACGGATTCGATAAATCCCTGTATTTCATTTATTTTTTGTTTTTTCGAGACCGTCACAATTGTAGGGTTAACTCTCGTTGCCGCCATTGTTAGAATAAAAAGCACGTGTCTACTTTGACGTCACGGAAAAGACTTCTCTTTATTGGAGGAATTTTGGCGTAAAAAGTAGAGACACGCTCTACTCTATTTTCAGTTCTGTTCAGTTCAGTTCTGTTTCAGCCAAAATTTCAGAAAAATTTTTACGTTTTCTGTTTTATGCTATATTTTATGCTGAATTTTACGCATGTGTGTTCCTGGCCTAACGGTTAAAGTAAAATACTGGCAAATATTTTATAAATTTATTTTGTTTCATCATAATTTCACAATTTCTACGAAAACCGGACAAATTAATAATTAATTTGGGCCACGAATTTAAAATTCTAACTTACAAATATCTCTAGCAAATATTAGGAGCCTGATTCCAGTCATCGTCACTTGTCCCCGAGAGACACTGTCTACGTCACAAGCCGGTCGCCGATTGGTTAGCCCTTTCCATGCTGGCGATCTACAGCAAATAATTGAGTGGAATTCGTCACGCGGCGCATTTTTGCAGTTTTTGGATAATTTTTAAATCGCGATATTTCGCTTCAAAATCGCGCTATGTTTAATCTGTTTTTTGTGTTTGATTAAGAACATATCACAGTTTACGATTGTTTAATTTTTAGTTTAATAGAAATTTAAAATAATATTAAAATTTGAAGTTTACGAACAAAAGAAAAAAATAATTAATTTACAGAGAATCGCTAAACTTTGTACATTTGTTAGTTAGATACATCTGTCTTCTTTTAAATAAGAGAAACCGCAGCTCTCTAGCTAGAGCGGGGGAGAAGTTATTGCCATTATTTACACTATGTCTCTAATTACTTAGCAGGGAGAGGAGCCGATTGCTATCGTAAAGCGACACGTTAAAGTTTATCATCATATATTTCTGCTTAAAATAGTGAATATATGACACTTTTTTATATTTTTTCAATGCTTTATACAATAATACACTAAAATAAGCGATTAGTTAATTTTTTTTGCAATTACGCAATATCCGGAAGTAATGAGTTTTTCGGTAAATTTTTCAGATAAAAGCTTTTGATAAGAAATCTTCTTGACTAAATAAAGTCAAATAACATGAAAACTAGTAGAATTACGGCTCTAAAATGATGAATATAGCTATCTTTTAACGTTTGTTTACATTCTGACTTTAATCACGTGGATTGGTTCTTCGCGGGAAAATCCCGACCAAATGGTTTTAGAAAAAACTCTCATTCGTTGAAGTTGATTCAGTCATAATATAAATTACCAATTATAGCGTAACAGGCGTAGAAACAAAATTTTTAAAGCCAATTAACAGCAAGATCTTCCATAGATTTACTATAGGGAGGTGGAGTTTCCAGGAAATATTTATTGCTAGATAGTTTTAAAAACATATTTACTAGCCGAAATATTGTAGAATTAGCTAATTTAATGTCTAAGTACATTAAATTAGTTAATTAATGCTAAAAAAACGATTTAAAAAGTGGATTTATTGCGATTGTTTACAGTTTACTTGGAAGGTTGGAGACGGGACTTTTCGCGGCAAATTTTCCTTTCACAAGACTGTGATTAGTTAAAGTAATGTCAACAAAGACAGAAGATACCCAATAAAACTGTAGAAGGAGTTTCTTTTTGATTGTTTTCAGTTAACTGTGTAGTTAACTGGGAAGATTTGCTGTAGAATGGTAGGGGGTCCATTTTAGCAAAATATTTATGGCCGAGGGGTGGTCACAAAACACTTTTTGGCTTAAACAAAGTCAATCGACCTACAGAAGAGCGAATAAAAGCTAAAATCGCTGGAAAATCGAATATAACGCAAAATAATCGAATTTTTTGATTAATTACGGCTAAAGGCATATACCGAATCACGAATTAACGGCAAGTCACGTGACATATAACCGCATGGAAAGGGTTAATTAATATTGGATATATTCAGGATTCTAGAGAACTCTCTGAACCAAGAAGAAAAGGGAAGGATGAGAATTATATATATTAAATTATGGAAATACTAGCAGACAAGCCCGGCGTTGCTCGAGAAAAGAGTAACGATAGCGGAAATTAAGATTACTGTATATCTCATGTAATTAGTATATTAGTATATTGCTATTAACATACAGTACTTCGCGTTGAATTTTCATCGATGTTAAGCCTAACAAATTGTTTTTTTTAAAATAATAATAGTCGTTATTGTATCGTTAAAAATAATTTTTTTTATTTTGCACAAAATAAATTCAAAAATAAAGAAAAATAGAAAATTAAGCCTCGTTTAAATACTGGCTTCCCTTTCATTGTCAAGCCAGCTAAAACACGCAAAAATTTAACAAAAATAATATTAAAGTAGCCAAGACATATTGTAGCGCCACATCACTAGCGGACATTTAACCGACACTAACCGACTAGAACGCGGTCGGTTAACCGATGTGACGGTTGATTGGGGTCGGATAATCGATGCTCTACTGTATTACATTATAGCCAATCTTATCTATTTTCACAGAATGCAAGAATTAGGTCCCCCTGTTTCCTGACTAATTAGAGAATTTTTAGATGGTTCTAAAAATATGTTCGATTTCCTGAAAAAAACGTAAAATACCGCATCTGCGCCTGTAAATCTTGCACGTTGCTTTCTCTTAACACTTTCATTGTTAGCACTTCCGTTATTAGCACTTTCATTGTTGGCAGTTTCATTGTTAACACTTCTCCCGCAGGGAAGTGTTAACAATCTCTCCCCCGCGGGGGGAATTTCGAAAAATCCCTTCTTAGTGTACATTCTCGTGATGTACCTTATTAAAACACAATCGAAAACGCAAAAAACCGCATCTAAAATAGTAGAGTAGAAGCTCAGTTCTTTAGGATAAGCCTTAATCTTCTCCCTCACTCCTGTGGGGGAGAATTTAGAAAAATCCCTTCTTAGCGTACGTTCTCGTGACGTACCCTAACTGTGTACCAAATTTCAACTTTTGACCCCTAACCTTTCGACCCCTAACCAGCGCTGATTATTATTATTATTATTATTATCAACCCATCTTGATTATATAGAGAGGTTTCAAGGTCGCATGTCACGCGATAAAACACACGTTTGCTCTGCCCATTCGCCATTTTTGTGGTAGTTTTCGCTCGTTTAGCTTGCACTTGGTCTGTTGGTCGACGTCTTTTTTTAGTTTAAACGTACAGAAATACTGCAGTTCTATTATCATGAATTAAGTTAAAAAAGATTCTTTTCTTGCGGGCTATTCTAGCAGTCTAACAGGAAGAAATGCAGCTCTATACGAAGAGAAAATTTCGTTATGTCAAGGCGATCCATACGAAGCCAGTTGATCAGACTTTGTCGTAGATCAAGAGTTGTGGCCGAAAGTAGAATTTGATGACATTATAAACTATTTGGTTTTTATAACAAATTTCTACACCCTGTCACAAATGAAAGCTTATAAATCTTTAGAGGCCCATAACTATTTAACAAGTGGCTGAGTTTCTCCTGATATAAAAGTAAAAGTAATGAATAACAGCGAAGTAATATTACTTGGAAAGATATGTCTTATTTTGTTTGTTTAAACTCGTGTTTTTACGTATTTCCTAACTAAGAATTTTTGTCTGAAAGTAAAAAAGTCTAATTAAAAACAGCTGTGGCAATTTTTTTAATTCAAATTGTTCAGTACCTTTATTTTCTAGTTGAAATTAGCATATAATAAGCCTACTAAACTAAAGCCTTGCTTTTAGTTTTAACGTGTAACGTTTATAAGTTTGCACTAGCTAAAGCTTGAAATTACATTAGTTATTCATTTATAAATGCACTATACCGAAATAAATTAATATAAGCAAATCAGTAAACTCTTTTAGGTTTTAAAATATAACTTTGTGTTTATTAATGTATATTGAAATGTTTCTGACAAACTCTTGTATTGATATTTACTTTATTCGTATCGAAATTTTTCGGTTAATTCTCGAGAGCCATGCAGTTTGCCTTCCTCGTAAAAGCTCCTCAGTTTCGGATCCTTGATGACAAATAATGCCGGGAATTTTAGAAAAATGATGTTCCTTTGTTCTTGAGTGAACTAGCATTGCACCCAATTACACAGCAAATCACCATAGTGATATTCGCGACGAAAAAAAAACAAAAACTCCAGTTAAAGAGCACGTGAACACACAAAACGTAAACAAGTCACAAAGATGGCGCTAGACAATTTCGCATGCTCATGACGTCACTCGTGATGTCGACATGAAACCTCTCTCTCTATATATATATATATATATATATATATATATAAACAAAGGACAGGTGTAGTAGGCTATCAATCAATCTTCATTCGTATTCTACTTTTGATAGTGTAGAATATTATATGAATTACCAAACTTTGTAGAGCTAATGTGAGTGTCATAAGAAATGTAATTTCTCATGTCAAAAATACAAAACTATTTATCCCAAATACTATTTCTCACTATACTAAATCAAGTAAAATTGTATAGCACACTTTATGTAGTGTTACAGTTAATAAATTATTTAAAAAATAGTTTGTCTTTATCTGAATTAAATTTCTATGGCTATTTAAATGTATCGGAGAATAAGCTATGATTTTCCTAATTATATTGTCATACGTATCTAATAAACCAAAACACTAAAATGCAATTTGCTTATTTTTACCATTACCTATTTATGGAACAGATACATTATGCAAGAACATTATGTACAAAACTTTCATTTACAATATATAGAAATATAAGTTTTAAATATTATAAAAGAGCTTCTTGTCTTGAAAATTGTTGAAATTAATATTTCAAATATTACAGTAGAAATAACAGAAACTTATCACAATGCTAATGTGTTACCATTGTGATTGTAACATTAAAATGATAGAAGATTGCATTCCGATGTTGAAAGTGTCACTTTTACGTTACCAGTAGCACTGTGATAAATCTTGTTATCTCTACTATAGTATTTGAGATATTAGTTTTAGTAGTATTTAACAGACCTCTATTTAAAACCTGGATAAAATAAATCAAAAATAATTTTATTTTCGATTTAACTATCTGTAATTGAATCATCATCTGCAATTTAAATACATCATGTCTTGCTTACTTGTCCTATTATAATTACGTAGCTTAACAGTAGTGTGTGTCCATGAAAGGTTGAGAAATTCTTGAAGGGCTCGACCGTCGAAAAAGCTTGCTGACGACTGAAACCCCAAAATTTTCAAAGAAGTTTTTTTAGCCACAATCGTGATTTTTATCAGGTAAAACATACGTGACTCAGTGAGTTTGCCTACACCGTTTAATAAACAGAACAATGGCACCTATTTTTGTAAGCGTCAGGCTTTTCTGGTGCGTTCATTTGTCCTTTCATTTCTATTTTCTATGTGAACGTCTCTCTATTTTATTGTAGCTTAGTACAGTAAAACCGAAAATGGATAACTCATACAAAGAGTCGCACAACAATAATGAGTAGCTTAGGTATACCAGTGTTCCCACCAAAGAGGAAATTGCTTAGAGCGCCCTCCAGCAGCTTAACTAAATTGCAAAAGTAGATAAAATTGGGGTTTCTATACTTGAAGTTTATTCTTACCCAGATTGTAAGGGTCATGAGGAAATCGAAATGTTTATCTTTATACGAGAATATTAGGTTTTTGCGTGTGTTGACGTTAACATTAATGTACAGTACAGTACAGTACGCGTGCTTACGCGACATGCAAAGGTAAAGCTGGGTGTTGGCCTGACGTAACTCATCTCTCTCCCGGGAAAGGTTTTGAGAGTTTTATTAATAGTCTTTTTGTATTTTTATTTAACGTCCCGTCTTTATACCGCAAAAACTATCCATTTTTTCATTAAATAAAGTTACAGTAGTTCTTACACTCGCTGAAGTAAAGATGTGTTTCTTTTGTGTTATTTTGTTATTTCATATGTAAAACTTTTAACATCAAGGCTATTATATTGAAGTACTTTAATATAATAATAAACCAAATAAAAATTATCATATTTGTATCTGTATTGCATTATTGTATGATAAAAAGTAATTTAATAAAATTTTTTACAATTTTAAAGCTTTTTATATATGAATAATAATTACAGAAGTTCATAGTAATAATGCCTATGAAGATCAAAAGGCTATGCAGATAAACTATAAAAATTTATTACATGAACACAATGGAACTGTTAGAAATAAAAATGTATTTTATTACATCAATAATCAAACTTGTGTTGATGAATATGGCTAATTTTGTAGCTCATTTTGTGTCATTTTAAATACATTTGTTAAGTTTTTTCAAATAAAATTTTCTTATATCAATGTTTTGATTTTCCACATTATAATATTGGTGGAAAATATCTTCCATATCTAAAAACATATCAAAAGGTTTATTACAAAAAACATGGAAGTTTAAAAAAAAATTCAATTAATTTTGAATATTCTAATAGCGGACTTTCTTTGGAACCTACTGATGTAATACATTTGTTACAGGTGTGTAAAATTTTTTTTCTATACTTGTTATTAAATAACCAGATATATTATATAATAAATTAATTTCTGCATTGTTTAGAGGCATATTTTCAGCTTCAAAGTTTTCTGGTATAACAATTTTTATCATATTAATAAATATAAATATATCTTTTGTATGTTCTTTAGATAATGTATCATGATTTATAGAAATGTTTTCGGCTAATTTGGTTTCATCTATAAATATTGAAGATGTTTCAAAATTTGTTGATGGTGTAACAGTAGTATGAGTAGTATGTACTGGAAAAGTAACTTTTGCAGTTTTTACTTGTTTTATAACAGTCCAGGATTTTCCTTTTGGTGGTTTTCTGTGAATAATTTGTTTTGTGAATGAAAGCAAAGTTGGAATGGCATTATGCTTTAATTTCTTCTTCCCATCAACTCTCACTTTTCTCCACATTTGTGGTTCAAAATGAACTTCACACAAACAAGAATTATTTGCAGGTTTCCAATTTTCTCTGCATACTTTTTTAGCCCAATTTTTTCTCCAAACAGGATCCTTTGGAAAACATTTCATGGTATATTCTTTCACAGAAGAATTAGAACAATTAAAAGCTGAACATCCAGGCATTATTTCAGTGATATCTGCAAATAAAATTAAAGGTTATATTCTAAAATTGGATTCAAAATGACTTTTAAGATACGTTTAATGCATTCGGCAGAATAACAATACAAAAGTACTAGTATGTAAAAGAATCATTTGCATAATGAATTTTCATATGCCTTCTAAATTGTATTAGCTTTACAAATTATATTTTAAATAATCACATATTACCAAATAAATGTTGCAAATGCTGCCTTTCAATAAGGTAGTGTGTCTTTGTATTGTTATTGTACAGGATGCATTAAAGAAGTGTTACAAGTAATAGAATTAAATTTGTTTTGAGCAGGATAACAAACTAATTTTTTAGATACTACAGTACATGTAAATGTTTAGTTATATTATAAATAATACCTTTCTATAGCAATATTTTTATATGTTTAAAGTTAATAACTATTTCTCTTTCATCTATATAATTTATTATGTTAGAACCAAACTACAGTACAGCATAATTATTACAGTACTCCAACCAGATAAGCTTCATTTGCTGGAACACTAATTTTTAATTTATTCTAGCAAAAGAAACATGCAAAATATAACAATTTATGCTTAAATAATTAATAATTAATTAATAATTGATTTTAAATTTATGCTTAGTTAAACACAAAAAGTTCTTTAAACATACATATTCTTCGTGGATTTCTAAGAAGCAATAATTTCGGAAAATTAGTAGAAAATAAAATTTTGGTTATATTTTGCTATCTTACACTAATTTTTGTACTTTTTTTGTACAATACAAACAGTTTATACATATTTTTTCGTTCTAATAACATTGCTTAAGCGGACGTTGGGTCTAATGTAAACAGATACCGTAACTATCAATTTTTTTCATTTGTTACCTTAGATTAAAGCTTAAATATAAATGTAAACATAAAAATATAGTGAATTCATGTCTATCCATTGTCAAATGTGTTGAAAAACTTGTAGATTTCTTTATAAATGACTTTAAAGAACACTTACCATTCAAAATACACAGAGCCACGCGAAATTTTCGACAGAACTTGGCGGATTTTCACCACGTGATACAACTAACCAATAGAAAATTTGATAACCCATTGTCGCCACTCTGATAATATAGGTACTCTAGTTTCATCAATATGAATATAGTATATACAGTATTTACCTTCATCTCATCAAACTGAAGAACTGTAAGTTTTTCCTCTTCTGAAAGATCAAAGCCTTTAATTTTCATGATGTTTATAACATCATTTAATATGCCTCGATTAAGATTTATTTTTGAAGCCCGTGGTCGAAGTGTCGAAACTGCAGGTAACAGGATATTCATTTGATTTCTTAAGTATAAATATGATCTTATGCTAAAGTAAATGCCAAATTCATATCTTCTGTCTTCAATTTAATTTTCTTTTTTTTTCTCCAGCAGATTATATATTTGTGTTTCTGTAAAGGTACTGTACCTTTCAATATTGATATAACAAAATCTTTTTTATTTTTTTCATTTATTTTTTTCAATTTTTCATGTTCTTTTTGAATGATGACAGTTTTACTTTTCCAAAATTTCAGATTACTTTGCATCACTTCCATTCTTATCTCAATATGTTTAATCTTCATTTTTAAAATAGAATTTTCATGTTTTAATTTAAAATTAAGATCTTCTAAAGTTTTACAAGAGATTCTTCTGGACTGTCCTGTTTATTTATATCTAAAAGTTTTCCTATCCCTTTTTTTTTCCTATTTCTTTTTAATAAACGATTCTTTCTTTGATTAGACTGCTTAATATTTTCATTTTCTACATTTCCTAAATTCACTGTCGGCAGTGAAGTTTTCTTTTGTTTAGGTCTTACCAATAAACCTAATAATTCGGCTTTTAAATTTCTCTCAAAATCATTTTCTGTGAAATGATCGGAGCAAACGTGACAAGAATCGGGATTAAATTTGTCTTTTCTTTTACAATTATGGATCCATTTTCTTCTTATTATTTTATCTTTAGGAAATCTAAAATAACTAACTTTTCTGTTTAATAACTTTGTTTTACCATAGCTGTTATTACAAATTGAAACAGCGCATGTTGCTCCTGGCATCTAAAAATAATAATAATAAAATTTAGGTATTTTTTTTTTATTTTCCCAAATAAATTAATCAAGATATAATATTCTGAAGTAGAAAAGAGTAGGTTCATTTCTTACATAAAAATTATTATACAAATAAATAACACTACAATCAATTTATACTAAATATATAAAACATTTTTATATTTTGCATTTCTATGCATTTTATGTAAATATGCATATTTTAAAAAGTTATATTAATTAATAATAAAGAATATTTTTTTGGAATCTGTTATACCGACGTGTGATAATTTTATATATCGAAGTCATTTTAGAATAAGTTAATTATTTAGAAGGAGAGAATAACTTTGTGATTGTGATAATAAAATACGTTTAGTCCAACACCATAGGCGCATATACTTTTGGAATCAAACTGATCCAAGATCACTTCGATCGTTCAAATCGTGTATACAAAGGAACTACTGCGATCCGATCAATCTCTATTTACGTATACAAACGCCATCTAGGATCAACTGGATCGCGATCAAACTAATCCGAGCGGAGGGTAGGATCGTTTGGATCGGATAAAAGAGATTAAAGATGGCGGCTTCCATGGTTGAAGTTAAGCAGTAAATAACGAAGAAACACGTTTGATTGTTGACAAAGAAACTTATTTAAAACTTATAAATGGCAAGTAAAAACATCATTATTAAAATATCCGATAAACTGAGATGAAAAAATAAGTATTTAGAGACAATTTTGCTATATTGTACAACAAGAATCTATGACGTGCACTTTCATCTTTTCTGCAGTTTTATTTTTTAATTTTGTGAATTTTTTTTTAAATTTTATTTTGTGGAAAACAATTTTATTCACAGAGTAATACGATTTAAAAATTCGTATGAATGAGCACAAACAATTTTGTCAAATAAACGATAATTCATAACAGCGTATGTCGTTTAGTTCTAACTACAGTTTTAATATCGAGAGATAAAATGAATTATTTTAATTTAATTAATTGATCCTTGTTAGTTAACATATACAGAATTTCAAAGATATTATACGTATAATATTTTTAAAATTCAGTATATGTTAACTAACAAGCAGAGACTATTATTAACTAACAAACGTTTGCGCCATCTTCGATTCTACTCGTATACTTTCCGCCATGACAGAATCTATCTGTATCACGTGACAAGGACTGATCTGATTTTACAGATCGATCCATACAAAACGAAAAGTATATGCACCCCAGCAGTCATCTTGCAAATCGTACGACGGGACAAAAACAATGACGTCACTAGAAGTTAGCACTCGGGACATTCCAATTTTCAACACCAGTGTTGAGTGTTGAAGTCAACAGTTTGACGTCATCAACGACGTTCCAAATTGTAAAGCGCGAGTAGCATCCAGTCGTCCATATTGGATATAAAGAAATCGAGGCAATTCTTTTCTAATAAATAAAAGTAAAGAAAAAAGAAAGACCTTCGGAATGATGGGAGCTAAAATTACACTGAAGGTAAAAGTTTATGTCCTTCGTACGTAGCGCGATTTTTCTAATTTTGCTTTCTTAAGACACTTCACTAATAGACGTGTCCTAAACAGATGCGTGTAATAAGAACTATAAGCGAAAAGTCATCGGATTTCTTACCCACTCTGCACAGTGGAAGACGCCATTGCCTAACCTTGTTTACATCGCGGAGTAGCACATCGGTGTGACGTGACGTACTTCGACCTCGATCGGTCACGTGACACGATTTGAAATTAGCGGTGTTCTAACACCTGTTGCATCTATTGTTTTTTATGCAAAACATTTCCCAACAGAAAAGCCTTTATGTGGGAGCCTAATGATCCCACATCTTACATATTATATAACTGTACATCTTTAAATTGAACGGATTAGTTATACAAAACATATGTTTTTAAATTTATAATCGTTTAATCTGAATTTTGAAGTTATTTAATTAATTACGTTCTCTTTCAAGAAGTTAATCTCGAAAAATAAATCGTCGTTGTCAAATCTTAACTGGTGAATTTCGTTATAGAATGTTACCGTGTTACCGAACCGAAGCGCAACTCGAGCAATGTGCGTCAAACTGTAGTCCGCGGTTCTGTCCACGCGGGTTGCCACAAGAAATAGTCACGTGTTAGCAATAAAGCCCGTTCCTACATTTTGGCGGGAGGAGTGCTTCAGAGATGATAACGGCTCTCTTGGTTAGACTGAAGCAAAAGGTATCCAGGTAAAAAAAGGTCTTAAACTTAATATTAACGAATAGACATAGATATATCTAGATGTAATTTGACATGCTGAATCGATTGGTAGTAAAAAAAATTACTTACGATCAACCGTTGAAAAGTTACGAACGATTTTTTATTTCCGGCTATTTGTTTTTTCCGACTATTTGTATTAAGAAACACGCAGGCACTCATCGATGTTAAAAAAAAACGAATTACTTTAATTTACCATAATACATTCCATCTAAGAGAAAAAGCGTCATTAAAAATGCTAAAATGGTGTCGTTAGCCAGCGAGCACGCGTACCCACGACAAGAGTGTAGAGACAACTGAGGCAGGGAAATTTTCCCCGACCGGTGGGGAACATGTGCGTGACGTTACTTCTATAATTCCCTACACACGAGTGTGCAGTAACAGAAATACTTGACACGAAAATATAATTATTCTATATTATTTAAAACAAAAGTAAAAATTTACTAACAAATTTAGTTTTCCACCTGTTACTTTGTAACCACATTAGCTGTTTGCCTTAACTGTTTATCCCCAGATATCGGTCTAACCCAGTGTTTCTCAAACTTTTTGGACCGCGACCCCCCTTCTGCACTTAAAAATTTCAAAGGACCCCCGAAGAATGAGTATGTGTCGAAAAACATCCCGGAGGGAGAGGGTTAGGCTCGTATTTAAATATTTATATTTTTTTTTATTATTTATATGTGCAATTTATTTAAGTAAAAATTATTTTATTTCTATTATTTCTAAACATGAATCCATAGTAAATTTATAAAATATTTGAAAAAAATTGATCTAGAATCAATTTTTCAGCGACCCCCCAAATATTTTTCACGACCCCCACTTTGAGAATCACTGGTCTAACCGACTCTTTGTAGTAGTAGTTTACGTAGAAGGCAACATGGCAATATTTCCATTTTAGTGTCCATTATGTGGTTTCTTGAATGACAATTTACAAGTTGTGACGATATATATACAGGTACTCCTCACTTTACGACCGAGTTCCGTTCCGACGACTACGTCGTTAAGCGAATTGGTCGATAAGCGAGGAACTTGCGCCGAGAATATAGGATCGTTGTAAAATTATACAAATTATGCAACAAACTTCAAATTTATTCATAAAAAGACTATTATAGTATGTTATTAGCTTATAGTACGCGCAAGCCTAATATACTACGCTTAGTGCGCATGACACCATTCGCCACTGACCGGCACTCATGCTGAGAAAGGGGACTCCCCGAATTGCAGGTCGAAACTCGATTGGTCGTTAAGCAGATAGGTCGTAAAGTGTGGAGTACCTGTATATATGTGGTGATGTAAGTGGTAAGTGTCGTCTCGAGTTATTTTCGTAGCTACTTCGAATGCTATTAAAATCATCCTTTTAAATTTTGTTTCTAAAACGCATATTTTAAAATTATAGATCCCGCCATCGTTTTCTTTCTTAACAGCAGGCAGCGGAGCGACCGCTATTAACGAACCCACCGTAAAGGGTCTTTGTTCTATCCGGTGAGGCAAGGTATGGCTGTCCGGAAATGTGAGCTGAAGTCACGTGACCGATCGACGTCGAAGGGACGTCACGTGACACGATTTGTAGGTGTCCGCTAGTTTATCCTTCATACACCAACGTTTTTCCTCTTAATTATATTTATAATAGAGACAGACATGTCCAAAACACATCGAATATATGAAGGGTAACTCATTTAAAAATGCTATAAACAAAAAATCATAGGACTACTTACCGACTGTGCACTGCCATCGCTTAAGCTCGTTTTGGTCGCGGAGCTGCACATTGGAGGGCAGACGCGCACACAGCGTGTCGCGTGACCTGGATTCGACGTCAGTCGCTCACGTGGCTACAGCTCTGATGCGTTTCCGGACAACTTTTTCTTGTGGCGGAAGAATTCGTTCTGTTTGCACTATACCTCGCAGGCGTCACGTGATAGAGTAAAGACACCCTACGGTGCCCACATTAATAGCGGTGGCTCCGCCGGGCTGCTGTTTGTAGACATTTGCGAACGATGGTAGAAAAAAAGAGACGTCCATAATATCGTGATCTATGATTTTAAAATATGCGTTTTTAGAGAGAAAATTTAAAAGATGGGTTCCGATAGCATCCAAAGTAGCTGCGAAAAAAACTCGAGACGACGCTTATATATATTGACGTGCGTTTTCACAACTTGTAAATTTTCATTCATAAAACTACATAATGGACACAAAAACCCGCGCACCAGTCTGACGAACTTTGCTTAGTTATTGTCGGCATATTTTTATCTACGTTCTAAACTAGACTTATTATGTCAGTCGAATAGGAATTACACGATATTCAGGAAGTCGTCATTTTTATTTCATTTATTTGTATTTTTTTCTTAAACGTTTAACCGTTAACAGTAATATTAAAAATATACACTACTTTTTCTAGAAAAGATTTAAGGGTGCTACAACCACAAGTAAATTATAAGATTTTACTGTTTTTTTAGGATTGATTGTCGCTTAAGTAAAACATTACCAAACAGAAAAGTCTTTATGTAGTAGCCTGTTGATCCACATCTTACATATAAATTATATTATATTAAATTATTGTTATATAACTTAACATTTTTAAATTTAAAGGATTAATTAGGCTATGTAAAACATATATGTTTATAAATTTATAGTTATAAACATTTAATCTGAATTTTAAAGTAATTTGATTGTTCTCTTTTTAACGAGTTAATCTCGAGAAATAAATCGTCGTTGTCAAATCTCAGCTTGTGAATTTCGTTATAGAATGTTACGGTGTTGCAGAAGCGTAACTAAGCAAAGTTCGTCAGACTGGTCTACGCGGGTTTTTGTGTCCATTATATAGTTTTATGAATGAAAATTTACAAGTTGTGAAAATGCACGTCAATATATATAAGGCCTGGTACTAACATGCGGCAACGGACGACGGAAACGGTTGCCGTTCTGTTGTCTTTGCCTGTCGCGTGTACTCACATGCAGAAAATGGTCTACAATTGAAACGCGCGCCATCTGCCAGTTGTAATTATAAACAGCTATCGAGAGTAGACGAAAATGGCGCCGACGAAGACTGTTTCGTTATATCAGTTAAACTTTTTAAGTTTACTGACAATGTTATCTCAGATAAAAAAGCCACAGAAACGAAGATTTTGGGCACGGAAAATATTTCGATGCCGTTCCAAATTTGGAATTTCGAATACTTCATACAGTAAGCACAGTACGTCTATTTGACATTAATATTTAATTCGGATAGTAATACAGTATAGCGAATAAATGAAATATATTTTATCTAAATATAGGTTTCTCCGAATGCCCATCGAGACATTCGCGAAGTTATTGCGATTAATTGAGCCCGACATTACGAAACATTAAGGCAAAATTAATTATTTCATACTATAAGTATGATAGTAATCAATCTCGTTATAATCATCTCGATGTTGTCATCTTCATATTTTAAAGCTGGATTTTAGTTTTGGAAGCGTATTTAAAAACGTATCTTTATTGAGAAAATGCATTATTATTGACATTTAGAAAATGTATAGCGTATTAGAACTTTTTATATATTGGCAAGCGCCAAAACAGACAGAGAGCGCTCAAGATGGCTGCCGAAACAGGTAAGGAACCGACCATGTGTTCGTTCAATGCCTGAGCCGATTCAGTTTCCATCGGTGACGACTACTGCGATGACCAAATGGAGAACAAATCATTGAATTTATAAAGTAAATAATTAATAAAAAGTACGTGGCCGGCGTTATTTACATTTAATAAATATATAAAAATATAAATACGACTATACAAAGATAAAATTTGCTTCTGAAAGACAGAAGCAAAGTTTTATCTTTGTATAGTCGTATTTATATTTTTATATATTTATTAAATACATTGAATTTATGTCAAATTCTAGACTGTATCGGCGACAGGAAACGTTGTCTTGTAGAAGGTGAAGCTGTTTTGGATGCTGGACACATCGTATTTTGTGGATTAAACTCTAACAACAACACTGAAAGTTTATGTTGTTGCTTTAGTGTTGCAATCTCAGATATTGTCGTTTTAATACGTCTCGATTACGGGGAGAATGCACGTGCAAAGCGGGGCTGTCTGGTTTTCGTAAACATGTGATAGCCAAGCATAATACTAAAATGAAAACAAAAAACGTAAATTAACTTATATTTTCAATTAAGAATATTTTTAAAAATTTGACTGGAAAGTTATCTCGACATATGTGTATGAAGATAGAAAATTTACCTGTTTTCTTTCCGATCTGCATACAAAAACAATTTTTCGACAGGCATGTCCATTTACAAAAAAAAAATTAGACATTTTTTTTTTATGTGGACGGCTTCAGATTTTCAAAAGAATAATTTTCAAACTTGAATAGGAATATTACCGCTACGTCATGACTACATAAGAATTATTATTTAAAAATAAAATAAAAGACTATCGTGTGTAGAATTAAAACACTTCTCACCTGTTACACGTTAACAGGTGAGAAGTGTTTAAATATTTTAAGCAGTATACACCATGTTCTAATATAAAAACATAACTATTATGATAAATAAAACTATGTTTAGGGTTGTTGTTAGAGTTTAATCCACAAAATACGATGTGTCCAGCATCCAAAACGGTTTCACCTTTTACAAGACGTTTCCTGTCGGCTCCTTACCTGTTTCAGCAGCCATTTTGAGCGCTATCTGTCGGATTCGGCGCTTGCCAGTTGTAATATTTCATAGGCTATTTAAAAAATCAAAATACGAATTATAATTTATAATAAAATAATAACGTTAACCTATTACCTATAATACAGAACCAAACATTTATTATTTGTTTATATAATTTCTATAACAATAAAAACAGTTGACCAATACTATAACAAAGTAATAATTATTGTTAGTTTGTTATTAACTTGTGTGATTCTCATTTAAATTTTATCGTGTACAACAATATAAATGGTTATTTATTTCTAAATACAACAAGTTAATTGAATGTGACAAAATGGAAATGATAAAATGATGCATTTTAGTGTATACGTTTCATCATATTTAAACTTCACTTAAAATTTTAGGTTTCTTGCTACTGGAGAGACTTTTTGAAGTCTGAGCTATACTTTTTGAGTGGGAAGAACAATGGTAACTTCAGTAGTGAGAGACCTGTGTTGCCACTTGGAAGAAACTGAAAGCAACATGTATGAAAGTACCTCAGACAGAAGAGGAATGGCAAAACATTGCTATGAATTTTTGGAACGTTGGCAACTGCCCAATTGTTGTGGCAGTATTGATGGCAAGCATATTGTTTTGCAGTGTCCTGCAAATACCGGATCGCTAAATTATAATTACAAAGGGAGATTTAGCAAAATATTAATGGCTGTAGCAGATGCCCATTACAATTTCATTTTTGTTGATTTTGGACATTATGGAAGTGAGTGATGGAGGAGTTTTTCAAAACTGTACATTTGGAAAAAAAATAATAAGTCAGACACTTAATCTTCCAAAAGATGCTAATTTGCCAAATTCTAATGTAACTTTCCCTTATTACTTTGTGGCTGATAAAGTATTCCCCTTAAGGAGAAAGTAATGAGACCGTACCCTCGCAAATCTCATTTTTCATCACGCAGAGCATATTTTTAATTATCGTTTGAGTAGAGCTCGGCGTGTTGTCAAAAATGCTTTTGGAATTTTGGCATCACGTTTTAGAATATTTTTACGGGCATTGAATTTTGACGAGAATATAACATTGCCAAAGATTGTTGCTGCTTCCCTTGTGTTGCATAATTTTTTATTAACCGAAAGCAGCACTACATACTGTCCGACAGGTTTTGTCGATACAGAAGATTCGGCTCATTTAGTCAATCTGGGACAATGGTGGGACGAACAAAAAAATTTACATAAATGTGGTAGGCAAGGATCCGACACATATAGCAATGATGCAAAAGTGTTACATGACAAACTTGCCCACTATTTATGTAGCGAAGGTGCTGTCGAGTGGCAAGATAGCTGTGTATATCGAGGCCTTCGTTAAATTTTTATAATGTAAAAATATCTGTAAATATCGTTTTGTATATGTAAAAGTAATGATTTATTTTAAAAGTATATGCTAAATGATTTACTTATCGTGCTGTTTATGTATTTCTTGTTTCAAACAAATAATTCAGTGTTTTTCAATACCTCGTGTCTATATTTGATAATTCTTGTAATCTTATATGAAGGTTATCACAAAATCTGTTCTTTTTCACATGAACTATTATCAGTTCCTTTGATATATTGCCAAATTTTTCTGTATAGTTGAAATTAATTAATATGGTCTGTGTCCAATAATAATGAAATTTTATCAAATCAGAAGTTTAATAAAGCCTATAATTCAGTTATTCTAATTTACAAACTTACTAAATATCAAGCAGATCAGCTACTCAATTCTTATAAAATGCACATGATCTAAATCTAATTAGATTTAGATAATGTGCATTTTATAAGAATGTTTAACTTTTTTGAAAAAGACTGATTTGTTTAAAATGTTACATTAAAAAATGCAAATTCATTCTAGTAAGCATAATTGGGTTGACCAAGTTTCTTATATTTTGGATATGATTTTCTAGAAATGTTCGAGTTTGATGAAAATATGAGCTCTTAATCCAGATCTCATGGATGTAATTGAGTAGTTTATGGCAACTTTGGGTGTGCTTTCTTTTCAGGATAGTTATCCTTTGAAGAAACAAGTGTTTCCTCATGATCATTCTATGATTTAGTTATAATTATACTTTTGTTATTTAATTTGTTTCAAGAATTTTAACTAATACTAATAAGTGTCACATATTTCCCCCATGTAATATGATATTAATCCTTATGCAATACAGTTTATTGACTGATTATTATTATTTTTGCAAGTAAGTTTTAAACAGGAAAATTTTAAAGAAATTTGTAACATATTGTATAGCATTTTAATTTATGTTAAATGTAATATTTAAATGTAAAGCATTCATACTTTATAATTTCACAAAAAGGTTCTTTTATCTGAGATAATTTTTTTATATTTTTCTCACCATATCTGAATTTTTCCTCCTTGTCTATTACATTTGTAAAAATGAAGTAGACACAATACAAATATGTACTAAAATATTGAAAAAGCATCTAACAAATTTCCTGAATGTATTCTGAAGATGCCGTGGAGTGGCTGTTTATATCAAGGGTTATATTCTAAATAGCCTGTTAAGGAAATTTATAGTGTAAAAAATGAAAAATACATGATAACTTTTGTATATATAAAATTTTTTATTCTTTCAAATATTCATCTTTTTCTTCTAATTCCAACATCATAAATTCAATATTCTTCATGGCATAATGCCTGTCTTTTTTATTCAAATCGCAGTCTAACATTTAGACTTTTACAAAAGCAGTCTATTCTCTCTTCTTGTGTTTCAGTTAAAAGTTTAGATGTTTCACTGAACGTTTTTAGAGCAACATTCAACACGTCTTGACTTTTTTTTGTCGTCGTCTGTTTTTTCTTATAGGGGCTTTCGGGTTGAATATTCTCTTCAGATGTCTCATCTCTGTAATAATAACAGCAGTTGTTATTATCTATTACAATTATTTATTATAAATTTAAAATATTGTACAATTTCACTTATGTTTCACAAAAAGGTTCTGTTGTATCAGAAATGTTGATACAATCACTACTCTCAATGTGTGCTGTGATTGCTTCATCATTTCCTACAGTGCTGTTAAAATAAATTGCCATCATTATTTCTTGATAAATGATTAGTACACTAAAATTTTATTTAATGGTTTTTTTTAAGTAATGCATTATTTTAATATTCTAAAGAAATCACTGGTTATTCAATTCTATGTTTGAACTAAGAAATTAAAATACTAATATAGAATCATTGCAAACTACTACTATAATCAGTTTTATTGATATCTTAAGTACATTATATATTAATTGTAACTTATAATCATCATACTGTCTGCCTGTAGTAAAACTGATACGAGAAATTCATCAATATATTTAAATAAACTCCAATTTGTGGAGTGTATTTCTGAAGTACTTGTGCCACTCACATGGCTCTGGCACATTTTTCTCCTCTCCTTTGTGTACCTATCTCAGTGGTTTTTCCACCTTTTCTTGGCATCATCCCCTAATAACATTCAGTAAATTTCATAAAATTAGTAATTACATTAGTAAAATTAAAATATAACAATTAAAAAAAGTTATAGTTTCGAACTAATGTTAAATCACTGTACACCAATTGCAGTCTATATTGTTTTTTTTCAGCGTCGTATCTTTAAAATCTGTACATTTTTTATCATACAGACACAGATATTTTCTTATTGTTTCAATAAAATATTCATTATTGAACATCACACGCTTTCTGTTCATGTTGACTGCCATTATAGTTTGAATGCCCACGTGATCTTTATGACGACATTGCTAAACGGCCTTCCTATTGGTCTAATTTTTGCCGTTCTGCTTTCCGCGACGGCAAAAGTTGACAATTTTCAACTTCGTATTCCGTCGACATTGACGGCAAAAGTGACGTCATTTTGCCGTTTCATCGACCGTTTCCGTCGTCTGTTGCCGCATGTGAGTACCAGGCTTGAGTGTCGTCTCGAGTTTTCTTTGCAGCTACTTTGGATGCTATTGGAACCCATCTTTTAAATTTTCTCTCTAAAAACGCATATTTTAAAATTATAGATCACGATATTACGGACGTCTCTTTTTTTCACCGTCGTTTGCAAATGTCTACAAACAGCAGCCCAGCGGAGCCACCGCTATTAATGTGGGCACCGTAGGGTGTCTTTACTCTATCACGTGACGCCTGCGAGGTATAGTGCAAACAGAACGAATTCTTCTGCCACAAGAAAAAGTTGTCCGGAAACGCATCAGAGCTGTAGCCACGTGAGCGACTGACGTCGAATCCAGGTCACGCGACACGCTGTGTGCGCGTCTGCCCTCGAATGTGCAGCTCCGCGACCAAAACGAGCTTAAGCGATGGCAGTGCACAGTCGGTAAGTAGTCCTATGATTTTTTGTTTATAGCGTTTTTTAAATGAGTTACCCTTCATATATTCAATGTGTTTTGGACATGTCTAGCATGTATGTCTCTATTATAAATATAATTAAGAGGAAAAACATTGGTGTATGAAGGATAAACTAATACCAAATTTTGGCCCATAATTTTATTTGATATTTATATTTTATTCTTACTTAATTGAATTCATTTATTCTTTCATAGTTTGATTAATCAATTTATATTTAACTTTTTTAAGAGCTTTGACAATAAGAAAACACAATTAAATGTTATATTGTTTATTTAAAATTATTGACAACGTTGAAATTAAATGAATTTATTACATAAAAATAAGCTTAAATTCTATAAATAATAGAAGTATGACTGATCGCTTGTTATGAGGAAGTAGACATTGAAGCTAACAGCTTCGTTAGATCGTTACTTCCTATTGGATAATACAACGTCACGTGGTTACGACGGAAACATTTTTTTAAAATATGGTATAGAAGTGACACGATGCGGCTACATTTTTTTAAACTGTTTTTTTTTAATTCAAAATTTAGTTACACCAAAAGATTGAATATTTCAATATGTTGTTGGATTGAACACTGTGCTGGAAAGAAAAGACAATCTGTTTGGCAATGATTGTCCATTGATGGTTTTTCTGTAGTGTTCACCAATTTTCTGATTATTCTTGTGCCAATGCGCTTTTCAGTTTATTTTTGTTAGCCGTGACCTTCAATCTCAACTTCTAATTTTGGATCTTCGATTTTTTTATTTAATTTCTTTTAAAAATATTCGATTACTTTTAGGTTTAAAGTCTGTCTGTGACTGAATCGTTTTTTGGCAAGTGTGCAGCAACCACTTTATAAGATTTGTGTTTTGGATAATTATCATAATGAAAATGGAAGATATTTGAGATATGTAGTTTTTTGGCAGAAGTTTTTACATTTTGCTTTGAAATATATCGACATTCTCCATACATATTTCCATTATTGAACACATGCCTTTCATCTCCATTGGCTGCCCAAACCATAACACTTCCATCTTTAACTACACCCGATGCATTACAATAACACACCTTCCATTGCCATATATCATCAGCCTGGTGATATAAGGCAGCAGTGTCGTAACTAGTCTTTTATGTGCTCGGTGCAAGCTTCTGTAACTACGCCCCAAAACTACAATATAAAACTTGGTCCAAGGCATTTCTATGCTTTCCCAGGGTCTGCGTTCTGTGCCTGGGCACTGCTGGCACCGCCCTAGTTACGGCACTGTAAGGCAGGGGTGGCCAACAAGTCGATCGCGATTGACCGGTCGATTGCAAAGCCAATTTTGGTCGATCGCTTGCGATGTCTTTACTTTATGTGTTACACTTGTAACCGAACTCGACACCGGTACGTAACACGCAAACGCGACAGTATGCATGCAGTTATGAGTCAACTCATAGAAAAACACAACCATTTAGCTTGAATATTTGGTACTGTCATATGGTAGCTTCTTTTCTTTAGTACATGTATTAACAATATTATTACTATTTCTCCCATTATTATTAAGGTAATAAAATAAATTCCAAATCTGTCTTTATCTGTAGCTAATTCAAATTAATAAATATTATTAATAATTACTCATGCTGTTTTAATTCCCCTGGATGTGAGGTTTTTGGCCTGTTAAATAATTATGTTTTTTACGTAGGTAGATATACAGAGTGTTTCGGTACAACGTGCACTCCCGCGATAGATAGATTAACAAAGAATAAATCTAAAAATCTTATATCATTCTTCCATGATGATCTTCAATCAAATTATCAGCCATACTGCACTTTTTCATATTTATGAACAAATAGTACCACAACTTATACATTGCAATTGATAAAAAATTAAATTATATTTTAAGTTACTAAAAACCTATCTTGAAAGATTTCTTTAGATACCGCCTGTACGGAATGAATTGGTAGCTGCAAATATCAAAAGTTGGGTCTGGAAATCTATTTTTTTATGAGCCTTATATCTTGAAAACTCAATAAGTGATTTAAAAAAATATAAAAATAGTTTTGAATATATTTTGCTTATCTACTCATAGCTCGCGTGAGTGCACCTTGTACTGAAATACAGTGTATAAACATAGTATGTATTATGTATTACACACCTCCCCCTCTCCACTTAGAATATGCCTATGATAAGAAGTCGATCGCTACAGACACATTTTTAAGATAAAAAGTAGATCTTGTGTACACAAAAGTTGGCCACTCCTGATGTAAGGCAATGGAAGGTGTGTCTTTCATTCTAACACTTCTTTCTCCATGTTGAAGGAAAAGCTTGTGCCATACTTATTTTGTTTACAGTTTGAGCAACAAAATAGATTTGTGAAAAATTTATTGGTATTTTAGTAAATGTGTACGCTGTTCATCTATAAATATCAAATATTTTAAAAATAGATTGTTTAAAATATATAAATTCTATCGTAAAGAGTGGAAAATTTAATCACTGTATACCTTGAATATGAATTTGTCTGATATTTAAGATCTGATATATAACATTTAATATTTAATTTTTTCCATTTAGCTAATTTTTACCCTGAAAATACAGAAAATATCAACAAAAGGGAGAAGAACGAAATTCAATCTTGCGAGAATGAAATCCATGATTCACTCTTAAGAATTGTTGAAACGTTGTGAGTTGCTTTTATCAACAAGTTATGAGGAAAGTATACTTAACACAAGTCTTTTAAAAATACAATATTCTTTTTATCTTAATCTAACATATTATACAACTTTACATTTAACAATAGAAATGAATAAGAATATGAATAACACATTCTAATATTAAAAAGACATAATAAATTAAATTTTATACCATTTATTTCATGTATGTTGTTATTACTTTCAGTTGTTCTTTGGATGAAACAAAGTGTTGAAGAAAATATTATCCAAGATTATAGAAAAAATTGGATATTAGATACACAGCTTTACTTACTTTTAAAAATATAAAAGAAGCAACAAGTCTACTGCAAGGATATAAAAAGAAACTTCATGAAGATATAAATGCCATTTTAAAATGTTTTACAGAAATTGATTAGTTTAATATGTCGTCCCTGATTAGCTATTGTTAAAAACATTAGTAACATAATATATTTATACTCTAGCATTATCATTTCTAAAATTACTTTTTTGTGTTTTGATACAGAAATTAGCCTTCAGATATAAAAATTATTATTTAATTAAATATTATTATTGATTTAATTATTGTTCTTATTTAGGAAACTTTTTATTATACATCGATCAAATATTATTTAAAACAATTTTTTTAATTGCAGGAAAACGTAACCAAAAGATATATCTTTGTAAATACTGTATGAAAAATTTCAAAAGTAAACAAAGTTTGCAACTTCATGAAAGAATCCATACAGGAGAAAAGCCTTTCAGCTGTGTCCAGTGTAAAAAGAAGTTTTCACAAAAAGGAAACTTAATGACACACCTTCGGATTCACAGTGGAGAAAAGCCTTACAGTTGTGGCAAGTGTAGAAGGAAGTTTACACAAAAGGCGCACTTAATTGCACATGTTCAGATTCACAGTGGAGAAAAGCCTTACAGTTGTGTCCAGTGTAAAAAGAGGTTTAGACAAAAGTGTTACTTAACTAATCATTTTCGGGTCCACACTGGAGATAAGCGTTACAGTTGTGGCAAGTGTAGAAGGAAGTTTATACGAATTGAAAGCTTAATGAAACACCTTCTGCTCCATAGCAAACGAAAGCCGTATTAATGTTAATTATGTCCAGCGAAATTCATTTGAAACCGTGATGTAAAAGAACATTAGTATATTCACACTTAGAAATAATTTTCCTTCAAATCTTACAATTTCTATTTATGTATAACTAGCAAATGAGCGTGGCGTCGCTTGGGCATACGAATTGGATGATTTGGTAAATATTGTACGTTTGGAAATTAAGTTATTACTATCAACGGTAATCTTCGACAACCATAGTGATTGTTACATAACACATATCTCTTATTGCTGAGAATCATTTTACTGCTTCAAACGAACGTTTCCAACCTGATCAATTTTATGGAACGTTTATAGTCATTCTATAATCGAATCAATATGTAATAACAATTTGAATTTAAAACGGTTCGACATTTGGTTAAAAAATCAAAATATATAAAAATATTTATAACAGTGTCTGAAATGTTATCAATTTAATACACGTAAGTACACAATGAACATGAAACGTAGTTGAAAACAAGAAATCGCATCTAAAATAGTACAGTAGAAGCTATTCTTCAGGTTAAGCCTTAATGCTCTCCCTCTCCCCCATGGGGGAATTTCGAAAAATCCCTTCTTAGTGCGCGTTTCCATGACATAACCTAACTGTGTACCAAATTTCATGTCATGGAAATGCACACTAAGAAGGGATTTTTTGAAATTCCTCCACAGGGGGAGAGGGAGAGCATTAAGGCTTAACCTGAAGAATAGCTTCTACTGTACTATTTTAGATGCGATTTTTTTTGTTTTCAACTACGTTTCATGTTCATTGTGTACATACGTGTATTAAAATGATAACATTTCAGACATTGTTATAAATATTTTTATATATTTCGATTTTTTAACCAAATGTTTGCACCGTTTCAAATTTGAATTTGTTATTGCATATTGGTTCGATTATAGAACGATTGTAGACGTTCCATAAAATTGATCAAATTGAAAACAGTTCGTTTGATTCTCATCATTCTCAGCGGTGTGTGTTATATAACAATTACTATGGTTGTTGAAATACCGAATATAAATGGTGTTTTCTTGCAAAATCCGCGTGGGCAAAGTCACAGCTAGTTTTATATATATAGATGAAAGTTTTAGAATTTGCTGAATTTTCTAATTACAGTTATCTGTTTGGATATACAGACAAAGTTTGTTAAAAAAAAAGCCTTTTTGTTTCTTGATGAATTTCATTATCATAACTTATATGAATATCTGAATTATATGAATTTAATTAAACCATGTGATTTAAATATTGTGTAAGCTTTTTAAATTTGAATTTAAAATATTTTTAATGTTAATTTTAGATTATATTAGTATAAAATGAAATTATATTTTAAGGTTATTGAATTAAATGAACGACGTCATTACTTTAATTTCGTTTGTAACATGACATTTGTAGTGCATTCGCTTTTAATAAAAAATAATTGGATTTAGAAAATTTAGTTTGGTCTTTTATTTTATATTTATTTAATTATTTCAGAAGATGATGATAATCGAAGATAAACATTACTCATGAAGTTTGACAGTACGCAGATTTTGTGTCATTAATTTTCATACATTGTATCTGATACAACATATAATATAAATATATCTTTTGTTACTTAATATCATTAATGTTGGTATGTGTTATTATTTACTTTTCTTACTTTTATGTATTATTTTTGCGATTAATATCGACATCGAACTGTTGTTAATTATTTTTGAATATGCCACATGTGATTATTGTGTTACTCTAATAATATATCCTGTGCCGGTACATGTTTATCTTCTAATAAAAAATATATATATATATTTATTTTCTACTTACAATAAAAAATCCTAATTTTTTCTGTTTCTAAGTATACCATCGTAATTTTAAAATGTCCGGGTCAGCAATTTTGAAAGGGTGGCAACACTGTGTAAGTATTCTCGTAACTCCTACGATATCCGAGACTGGCGGCTAATTACAAAACGATTCCGTAGCCGTAGTTCCGGTTTTTACCACGCGTTACCGCTAATCGCGACGTTGAGGCAAGGTCTGTATAAGAAGGTCAGAACACGTGTGACCTACTTCTTGAGCCGCCATTTTGGGGTATTCTGAGTCGCATGTTTTAAGCAAACTTGTACGAGCTGTCAGTTTTATGCGACATTAATTAAACTAAAATTGCATAAAACCAGTGATTTCCAGTCAAAATTATAATAATAATTTCGGATGATTACGCATCCCCAATTTTATGTAACTTTTCGATCAAATAGTTTAAAAGAAACAATCATCCACATCACTCGCTGTCGTGAATGAAACTAATTAAATAGGTGCTAAAACTGATGCAATTACGTATATAAGCACTTGTTAAACTAATGCAATAACATAAGTTATACAAAATTTTATTATAAAGCATTTACCAATACAATATTAATGCATTAAAAAATAAATACTGGACTAACGTTTAATTAATGAACATTTTTGGCTTTACAAAGGCTTAAACGTCATATTTTCCTAATTATATAAAATTTAATCAAAAAGGATAATATTAAACACAATTTGATGATATTTTTAACAGAGCTTATCCGAGACATAACTTCTTTTTCTGTAAACACACAAGATACAAATATAATAAAATACCATTTTCGGAAGTCGGCAGAAGTACGCATAAATGAGTTTTTGCTTCCATACAGTTTTTTTACATTCAAAGTACTGTTCATATCTCTGGCAAAAATATGTAATCTCACTGACAGAAAAGTTGAGATTAACAGTTCTAACTGAGATTCTTCGAAATGAAGTTGAACAACAAATAATTTAATGTGAGCTCACGTATACACTCAAACCTGTTTTTGTGCGTTATATGAAAATTTCAATCAAATTGGAACATAATTGACTCCTGTAAAATTTTTTAAAACTTTATTGGATGTTTTCTATGACATCAGCAGGTTTTTTCATTTTTTATTCAGTAAAATTTTTTTTCATACGTTTTTTTCGGTCCCCTCTCATTTTAATAGCATAAAAATCATAAATATTATGTTATATTTGAACAGATGCTGTAAGTTAGCTCCCCTCCAGCTTTAGACTGCGGGTGTGAAATTTCACGCCTTGTTAAATGAAATAACATTTTCTGCAGCTATGTTTATCAAAATTTATATTTTTCTAAAGAAAGGTCGAATTTGAAAATCGAATGTTCTAATATTGTTCGATTTTCACGACGTGTTCTGATTATATCCTTCGATTTTCATCGAATATCATAAAGAAGAAAGGTCGAGAGAAACCGAACTAATCTGTTTAAATTTGAAAATCAAATATGTTCTAACATATTTCTCTTTTTCTTTTTTCTTTTTTTTTTTTCAAGCGCCCGTAAATCTTGCACGTCGCTTTCTCTCGTTCTCCATTGTTACTTAACACTTTGGTACTTAAATCTGGTACCCTAACTGTGTACCAAATTTCAACTTTAAACTCCTAACCGTTTTAGCGAATATTAAGATTATTACGTTATAGTCAACCTTACCCGTTTTCACAGAATGCAAAAATTGGGTTTTCCCTGTTTCCAGACTAATTACAGAATTTTCATATAAGTCTAAAAATATGTTCGATTTCCCGCAAAAACGAAAAAACTGCATCTGCGTCTTGCACGTCGCTCTCTCTTAACACTTCCATTGTTGACTCTTCCATTCTTAACACTTCCATTGTTGACACTTACATTGTTACTTAACATTTCCATTGTTGATGGAAGTGTTAAGACTTAATCCTGTCCCTCTCCCCCATGGGGAGGAATTTCGAAAAATCCCTTCTTAGTGTGCATTCTCGTGACGAAAGTTGAAATTTGGTACTGTGTACCAAATTTCAACTTTCAACTCCTAACCGTTTGGGCTTTGCGCTGATTATTATTATTATTATTATCAACTAGTCTCGATTATATGTATAGATTAAGTAAATTTTATGGGAAATTTTTTGATTTATTTAAATTACTTAGCGAATCGCAATACAGTAGAGCGTCGATAAGTGGAACGTCGGTAAGTGGAATGGCCGGAAAGTGGAACGATTTTCAGTCGGACTGTGTCGTGCTGAATCGAACGTTTTTGATACTAAATTTACTTCTAAAGTATAATTTTCATGTTTTTTATATTCTTTAATATATTTATTTTGTTTGTACAAAATGCAGAAATAATTTTTAACGATACGATAGCCTCGATGATTATTATAAAAATTTTCGTTAGGTTTAAAATCGACGAAAATTCAACACGAAGCGACACGCAACGGAGAAAAATTTGAACATCGGACAGGTTAATGTATTTTTTCGTACAAAGTCGGAAACTGGAACAAATCATTAACTGGAAGGACCCCAGTCCCCAATTGGTTCCACTTTTCGACGCTCTACTGTATTTATATTCGTGTCCGGACTATATTAACAAGTAACTCTTAGACATAAAACATATTATATTAATGTCGATCTGAACAAAGACGTACTAAAAGAATTATACGATTTAATATCATTAATTTTTACGGTACCATCTACCAGTGGGTCTGTCGAGCGCAGTTTTTCGACCACGAAGCAAATTCGTACATTGGCCACGAACACTCGCTCGGTCAGAGGAAAAATTGTCGTCGCTAGCCTTGCTTTCGATAGAAAAAGAGATTTCAAATACGTTGATGAAATCGACGACCAGCGACTTTTATGATAAAGTAATTAACGACTTTGCGGAAAAAATCGCCGAATGCCACGGAGGTACTCTAACGAAAAAAAGGGTTGGAAACCGTTGCCCCAGACCATCACTGACGCGCGATTAACTGATTGCCCCTGTAAGTCGGCTCTTTACAGAAACACAGCATCCCTATCATCAAATGTCACGTCGTGTTAATTCGTGACGAGATATCAATTTTTCTTTTGCAATTTTCTGCTTATTTGTAGAAATAAATAAATAAACTTTGGTTAAGACATAAAGGAAATAGGCAGCAGTCCATTTATAAGACTAGAATGATCAGTTATTTATCAAATTATCATACATTGTTACATATTAATTTTAATCAATATTTTATTTAAAAAGTTTTGTTTTTAACCATTATAAAATGACAGGCAGCTTAATTTTGAGGGTAGGAATGAGTTTTATTAAAAATTGTAAACAATAATAACGAGAGAAATCTTTATTAGTCCGACCCTACTTGAGATTTATTTATTTAGCGTATGGCTACACATCTAATTCATAAAAAGAACAAATCATAAATGAAAGAACACAAATCAAAAATAAAAGAACACAAATCATAAATGTAAATCTAAGTTAGAAATATAGTTTAAAGCACTTTCAGTCACAATCAGGAAGTCACTCAGTTGTCCCGGAAAAGATCTTACTGGACAATCTTCCAAGATATGGTGTATAGTCTGTCTTTCAGCACCACAGTCACACTGCGGAGATGTAACTTTTCCCCACCTAAAAAGACTGTCCCTGCACAACCCATGTTTTGTCCGAATCCTATTTAACACACTCCAAAGATTTCTGGATAACTCAAATCCAGGTGGCCGCTTTGTGATGCAAGGAAGTTGTCGGCTGTCCACCGGAGAGACATCAGCCCAGAGCCTTTTCCAAGATTCAGTGAGGTTGAAATTATTGGAATGCAGGGATTTAGCTCTTAATAGGAGGGGTTGTCTTGATTTAAGCCGGTTTATGCTGAGGTCATCAATATCCTGATGAATCGGGAGTTGTGGATTACACAATATTTTCCTATATTCCCTGAGCAAAGTGCTATCCCTTCGGAGTGCAGATGGAGGGATATGGCTCAGAATAGGTAACCAATGGATAGGAGTTGATTTGAGAGTACCTGTTATGATACGTCATACTTGAGATAAACACGATCCCCATTATCTCCTCATTTTTTGACCTTTATTTATCAAAATATAATAGCTTGAAAAAAAAATAAACAAACCTACCGCAGAATTTCAAACATTATCGACAAAAAGCACAGGACTTAACAAATAGTACACGGAAGTACTCTCTAAACTTCCGTTTTCGGTGAAAATGAACATCATTTTTCGTTCCTTCTAAACCACGTGACTATGAGTCGACTCATAAAATCACGTGTCTCGACGTAAAGTAACTAAACTCCACGTACCAGGTAGAAACACCTTTATGCTTACAAGCTGACCTTTTAAAATTATTATAAAAATGGTTAGATATAGTTAAAACTACCGTGAATAAAACAAGTTGTTACTAAAATGATTTTAAAATTTTATATTTTGTATTTAGTACTATTTTATTTGCCCTTGTTTGTTTTATTGTTACCTTTTTCCTGTCTAACGTCTCACTTAGAAATAGCTCTCTAGGGACCGGTCACAGTAATGGGAAATTCAGACCACCTAGCAAAACGTTTCCTGAAAATCGAGTGTTTAGCTTTAAGACTGAAAGTTACACCTGTCTACAGCACTATGATAGACGTGACGGTAAATTACCAGACATTGAAGTAATGGAATCTCCAGTGCAATTTTAGGGTTCTTTTTACGTGAAACATAATTATTTTATTATTTTGTCGTATCATTAACATTATTATTTTTATTACTATGGTATACCATTACTATTATTATTCCTTACGTTTAAAGCTTATAGAACTATAGATTTTAATATAGTGACGTCATTTCTTGTTTTGCTAAAAAAAGTATCTTTAGATTTAACCCTTTTATGTGGTAAAATAAAATTTTTATTTCTTAATATTTATTTTCTCATATTTTCGTTGTTTGTTACATATTATGACTCCACATTCGAATAATCTTCACACGTTACTTGCGCTTGGACGAATAACACAAGTCTGACATGAAAATTGAGTAGCATTGTCGCAGCATATTCTTTAATTGTTAATTTTATGAACAATTTCCTCGTGCCCTTCTGTTCGCTAACACGGAGAGGGCCAGAAGTACGGTCCGGCCCTCTTTTTGTTAGCGAATCAGTTTATCAGAAGCGGATGCACGTGTTAAAAACAGTCGATTTTCCCTATATGTAAATTAACATAGCACACTCTCGGCCACATAAATTTTGAGTAAATTTCTTGAATTTCTTCAACTTTTTAATTAAAATTTCTTTACAAATCTAGAATTTTAACAAATTTTTTCTATCTTGTAAAAGCAGATTCTATTCTCTAAATGTAGGGAAACTTCCTTAATTAGGGTTCTCCTCGCTAGGGGGTTCCCTTCTTGTTCAGAAATTTATTCTTGGAAAGGATTTAGACCACGTGTAGAAAGGAAACAAAAGAAACAGGAAGTTGACGAAAACAATAGTCTAGTGTTAAGGCACTCACCCTGTGTAGACGAGGTCTATATTTCTTTCTTTTTTCAGATTGAAGAATACTCGTGAATAAAGAATAATGAAATTTATCTTTTCTAATAAATAAAAGTGAAAAAAAAGGAACTTCAGAATGAAGCCAGCTTCAATTACAGTAAAAAAATCTTCACAAGCAAGGTAAAAAGCAACCCCTTTTGTGAGTAGTAGCGATTTCTTTATAATAAAAATTAGTGATGTAACGAATATTCGGTTACTACCCGGTATTCGGCCTATTCGGCCTATTTTTCGCTATTCGGCCGAATACCGAATACCTAAAAACAGGAGTAAGAAATAACAAAAACACAGTAAATTAATCATTTTGGTAACTTTTATTAATGGTAAACATTAAATTATAATTATTAAAGTTAATAAGAAATAGCATCTAACTCTAGTATTAAATTATTTCGTAAATAAATAATATAGCCCTTATCTAGCCCGATATCTTATGGCATTGAAGGCGTGTAGGTTAGAATGTATCGGGCATTAATGTTATTGTTTAGTTAATTATGTTATATTCGTATTCGCGTATATTTTAATATTTTTTACGATATTTTAAAATGATTTACGAAACGTTTTATTGAAACTTATCGTATTTAATGAAAGAATTATTTATCTATTTCTAGAAGATGAGTAACTAATATATAATTTATTTATATATAAAGCAAAGAATGAGCATTTCTCATTATATACAAAAGATAACATTCGAAATCATATTAATTTTAAAAATATTGACAAAAACAATAGCAACAAAATATGACAAATAGAAACTCCCAATAATATATTTGAACTGTTCCACAGCTGGGGAGAAACTAGACCATATGTCCCCACTAAAGCATATCCTTAGGGTACTATTCAGTCTACAAATACGCAGTTAAAACAAAATTTTAGTGTTTAATTAAAGAGTTAAAAAGGTCGATTGCAAATAAAATAACTTATAAGTTATAACTTACATCTAAATACCAACAACTGCCGAATCATATCGGGCTATTTACGGCTATTACATGAACTATAAACCAATTTTGCACTAGCGATAGACGTTAGGCTCCGTCTCATATTAACTTTAATAATTATAATTTAACTAGTTAAGTAACGCAACATCAGCGTGTAGTCGGAACGAAGCTGCTCGCACCTTTATTTTCTAGATTATGAGGAAAAAAGAAACAAAGAATCATTCGTTCTCAACAATATATATGATTTCTATTGGATCATTTAAAGGTACAAATATAAGGTCAGAGTAAGCCATTAATTGATTGCTATGCCAATGTCTCATGAAATTCTGTCTTTCACTATAGGCCTTGGACTTACAGATTGACTCGTTGCGATCTTTATTGTAACTCTTTAAAAATACTATGTCAGTTATTTTTTCACTGCACTCAATGTAACATAGATAAGACCGATAGCTGCTTCTTTTTTCCCTATATCTATTTTGATTTTTGAAAGAGTTAATCCCTGTGATTTATGTATAGTCATCGAGTATGCTAAGGTAAGGGGAAACTGTCTACGAGATGGCAATATACTGCCATCGTTTGAAGTGCGTGTTATGGGGATTATTGGAAACAAATTATCATAGATGAAAGGTCCCTGATAGCTATCGAATTCCACTAAAATAAACAGAGGAAGAGCTGGAGGCCGAGCATTAGGAACATATATAATGTAGCGTATAGTTCCTAGTGAACCATTGACGAGACCTCCTTGCACCCGTAAGTTGACTCTCAGAATGATTCTGGCATTAACTGAGAGATTCAAAAACTTGGAGGGACCGAGAGACCAAGAGCTCGAGTCATCTTTGGACGAAGGCGGGGCAATATCTGGAGTGTTTTCAGATGATATATAACAGGCATGGGCAAGTGCGGCTCTTTTTGAGTTACATGCGGCTCTTGCTGAAAGTGCTATCCTTTCCGGCCTTACCATACTATCCACCACGATAGTACAGAACTGCGGCTCCCGTGCATTTTGCAAAACCTACAATTCGGCTCCCACTGAACTCTTGCTTGCCCACCCCTGCTACATAAGCAAAAGGGCATCCAGTTGACTGCAAGTAGTCTTCATTGATTTGTTTAACTTGCTCGTTTGTTGGATATAGCTCTACTGCCGTTTGGAACTGATCGAGTTCATCTCTGGTTAAATAGGCTCGACTTCTTGTCGTCAGAATGTTCAGATCTGTATCAGAGAAATCACCCGAAGCTAAATGTAAGACATCCGTGAAGGAACTATCTGCGCTATTTTGTCAATGAGAATTACTAAGTTCAATGAACTTCTCAAAAGAATCAAATGCGAATCTACCTTGTTGGGACATTACATCGTAAAAAACACTCGAGTAGAGAGGAGTATCTTTAACAGGAGGAAGCTGACGAAAATCACCAAACAAATAGATAAAGAAACCACCAAAAGGCTCATCTTACTCGGGGTTTATCTCTCTCAATCTTCTCTCGATCATGTAAAGCAGCGCTGTCCAACTTATCATAGCTCGCGGGCCATATTTTCTTCACCAAACATTTAGGGGGCCAAGAAGGTTGATAAATGAAAAGTCAATTTATGTTAATTAAAAAAATATTTTATTTATACTAAAAAGAAAACTTTAAAATATTCGTAATATATTAATGAGAACATTCTGGCCGTAATTTTCACATAGTAAAATAATTTTAATATTAATAATGGTAATTTAGTAACATAAATTTATTTATAGTAAAATGTACTCGCGGGCCGTAAAAATAATTTGGCGGGCCGCCAGTTGGACAGCCCTGATGTAAAGCATTCTTGCACCAATCATTGACATTTCATCGATGATGATGAATTTGAGCGACTTCATCTCAATCTGGAATCTGTGCAGCTTTTCCATTTAGAGATCGAAATTTCGTACTAACGATAGGAAGACGAAGGAGAGAATGAATCGTAAAGCCATCAATATTGATCGCTGCTGCTCCACGTTTTAAAAAGACTCGTTTAAACTTATTATTCTATAAAGATTCTTTATATTTGTTGTGTGTCCAGTTAGCGACAACATTTACCTTTCAAAATTACCGTTTTAATGCTTGTCATATTTTCCGACCACCAGACTAACACTTGACTTCATGCATTCCTTGTCAACAAAATAACTCTGGAATGAGTTGTCCGATCTTGATGAAATTTTCCACGACGACTCATCATCACTCAAGGACGAACTGATTAAAATTTCAACTCTCAAAAATGATCTATACTGAAGAAAAACACCTATATCCAGTTCTACAAAAACGGATCATTTTTGAAAGTTGAAATTTTAATCAGTTCATCCTTGAGTGATGATGAGTCGTCGTAGAAAATTTCATCAAGATCGGACAACTCATTTCAGAGTTATTCTGCGGACAAGGATTGCACGAAGTCAAGTATTAGTCGTCACTACGTTCCGACAATTAATTAATTTAAATAATTTAGACCTACTGGAAGAAAAAATCGTAGTGACAGCGGGCCAATAGAGAGCAGGGCGCGCGATTCTTGCCATAATGCGGTTTACGCGCAAATTTTCGTACGTTAGTTAATCAAGCCGAATAGTTTGGCCGAATATTCGGCCATTTAGTGATGTAACGTTGACTCATATTTGACGTTGACCGATATTTAAACGTTGACCCACTGTTAGATATTTGTATTTCATTCAGACTTAATGGAATTATTTTCTTTAGTGTTATTTATCAATTTATATTTAAATTTTTACGTCTTTTGAGAAAAGAAAACAAGTAAATTTCATATTATTCAATGTTATTTTCGCATGAACGAAGGTTGTTGTAATTTATATTTAAGGTCTTATCATACACAGCAATCGAGTATACAATTATTTAAAATTGCAATAAATTTTATAATTAGCAAAGTGTAATAAATTGTTCTGAAATACTCGATTGTTGTGTTTGTTAAGTCTTAAAATATAAACCGAAAATACGTTGAATAATAATAATTTAAGGGCAAGAAGCAGAGTTATTGATATCAAATGCCATATTGTTTACTTAAAATTATCGACAACGTTTAAATTAAATGAAATTATTTGAATAAAAATGAGCTTAAATTATGTAAATACTAAAAATTTTCCAGTCAAGCACGACTGATGCTTCTTATGAGAAAGTAACAATTGAAGCTAACGGGTTCGTTAAATCGTGACTTCTTCTTGGATAATACGTTACGTGGTCAGGACAACATTTAAAAAGATTTTTAATTGAAGCGAAAAAATGCAGCTGTGTTTTTTTAAGTTTAAATTTTAAATTTAATAAAGTAACTTTAAAATACGCCATTTGCAAATATATTTAAACGTGCAATAAAGGGAAATTCCGTGGTGAAAGATGAAAGTCACGGTGGGTCACTGCAACACTGCAACGTAAGTACGACGCAGATCCGAAATCGATAAAACGTTTATTACGTAGTTAATATTTCCGCAAAATAATTAGCGTATATTTTCAGCCAGAACATAAACCATATAACCGAAATTTTATGTGCATTGGACAAAACTTGCAGGGGTTAATAAAAAGTTAACGCATACACAAACGAAGGATTTTATAGTAATATCGACTTAAAATCAACCGACGTTTATGAATATGAAAAAATAATAAATTCGTTTACAGAATAATTTATATATTAATTTATAAGTTTTATATGCAGACTTTATTTTTTAGCTCAGATTATTTAGGTCTATACTGTAGTTTTATATACAATGTGTAAAGGTTATCTGGAAAAATAGCTTTTGTTAGTGACGTTCTGCTCTTTGCTTTCAACCGTGTGTATTTTTGACCTTGTTAACTGTTTGGACTCATCGTATAGGAGGATGCACACATGCGGCGCGGCAAGGAAAAGCGGTGACGCAAACGCGTCTTCGCAGCGCGGCAGCACGACCACATAAGCGGCAATCCGTTTACATTTCGGCGCATGCGTTCAGTATTCAAGATGGCGAACGATATCGACACTCCGCTATCTACGTTTTTACAAATTTTGTTTTGTACGGCTCGTTTTATTTAGCTAGAAGATTTCGTCGAAGATTCGAATGAATATTTTGGATTAGAGATATCGTATTGGCAAGAATCTTGCCGAGATATTTTGTTGGATTGATAAAGAACTGATGTACAAAATAGGCTTATTCTTCAATTAAGATCTCTCGGTAAAGAATACTATTTCGAGTAAGATTCGGTTGTTTTGTTCTTTAAATTAAATAATATATGATTACTGTATCTGTGTAGAATTTGTGTTAAATTTATTAATTTTTCCTTTTTATTCTAATGTTAGTTATCTCGGTTAACCAAGTCGAACTTTCCGCCATTAAAACACCACGTGATTGTATTTTCTCACGTGACTGCCAGACGAAATGTTATTGGCTGATAGAAACGCGTCTTGGCGGCGGCCGCCGCGAAAGATAGAATTCGACCAACTTTCGCGGCATGAGAAAAGCGGCACGAAATAGGCCTCTGCGGCGAGAAAAAGTGACGTCATACTGCCGCTTTTCCTTGCCGCGCCGCATGTGTGCATCCGGCTTACGTAGAAGTTGTGTGAGCTATACGGTAGAATAATCCGATGGTGTTTTATTTTTCTGATAATTATTGAAATTAATACCTTTGTCTAGTTTAGAAAATTTATTTTAGTCTAGTATTTATTTTACCTGTTGTTATATATAACGGAGCAAAACTATAGTGATCGGTAAAAAATGAGCCTCAAGATTTTCACTGTTTTGTAGTCGGGACCGTGAATCGTTGAGAAATACAAAACGATTTAGAGATTTGTCTATCTAAGTGTGAAGGGCGCGCGATTTTGTTCACTCTGTTTGAAGCTTAATAACTCTTGTGCTCATTGTCGAAAATTTCAGAAATTTTGCAGGGAGGTTTCTATGTTACGGAGATTAATGCTATTAAATTTTGGTGGTTAATCGAGGTGGAAAGATAAACCTTAATCGTGTGTCATATCTTGAGTAAGGGTCACGAATAATAACTATTTTACTCGTTATTAGCATGTTGAATTTTTTAATTAAACCTAGCCTACCTTTAAAAAAGTTTTTTATGTTATTTATAATAATTAGAAGTAAAAAATTATTTTTAATAAAATATCGTAACAGATGGCGCTACTAAATGTTTCCGAAACTCGTTGCAGGATTTTTTCATGCTCGTGATATTTCAGTTGTTTTTTGAAAGAAAATTAAACTTTTGAAAAAATTATTTTCCAAGTTTGCAAAAAAGAATTAGATGTGTAAACATAATTACTTATTTTAATCGTATTCATTAAAACACGAGTATATAATTGAATGATAATACATAATAATGACTTATATAAGTTATAGAAGAAATTCCCATTTTACAACTATTTAGTAATTGTATTAAGTATAAAACATTTATAAAATATTGTATAACTTATTACATACAAATGTTTCATTCTTAAAACCGAATTATTGTTACGATAAATTTCGATCAGTACCCAAGAGAGGTAATTTAAATAACAAAATGGAAATTTAAATTTCAAAAATCGTTAGTATTAAGCAGTTAGATTATTTTAAACATTGAAATAATTTTTCCGAGAAAGTATACAAGTTTAAAATAAGAATAACAATTTTAGGCAAATTTCTTAGTTTTTAATGTTTAAGATTCTATCATTTCTTTTGATATTTATTTTTTAATTGTCATTTTACATTTTTCTTTTTGTAATTCATTTCGAAAAACGTGCAAATATGCAGTAACTCAAAGTCATTTGGCGAATGAAAAAACAAATGTAATAAGAACTTTCAATTTCTGGATATATATTTATATAATATATAAATCTGTTTTATTATTTCGTGTATAAAAACAACAAGTATTATAACAAATTTATTTTACTTAAGAATTCCATCTTAGAATAGAAAAGTAGAAAAACAAAATTACGTAACAATGGTCATGTACACTGGTAACAATGGTAACAAATTACATTTACTTCAAGTTAAATTTTAGTTATTAAAATATTTAATCTTTTGTTATATCTTGTTTAATTGTCTTTTCTTTTCAATCCAGCTTTCAACCAGTTTTGCATTGATTGCCCATTAATAGGATTTCTGTGGTGTTCACAAATTTTCTGATCATTGTTGTTCCAACGTACTTTTCAGTTTATTTATGGTAGTAATTTTTGAGTCTTCGATCTTTCCATCTAATTTCTTTTATAAATATTCGATTACATTTCTATAAGATAAGCAAAGGGTCAGGAGTTTCCTCGCTGACCACTTACACTGCACGGGTTGGCAAAATCCGATCTCGTTGTCGTTCGGATGGCTAAAAGGGCAAAAAAGTGAGTGGGGAGGTGCGTCGGTAAGTCGACAGGCGTCTTGAATTGACAGGTGACAGGTTGACAAATAAAACATTTATTGAATAACTAGAATAACATACAAGGCGATTACAAACTATTCTACGATACTATGCGGTTATATGCAAGTAGATATAAAGCTCTACAAGTTCTAAACAAACAGGAGACTATGAGCTAAGCCTATTGCCGTTGACGGAGAGAGAGTTTACAAAAGTCCTAACAAAATACCTCTTGAGGTGTGATTGGCCGATATAATTCGATGAATGGCGGTCGTCGACGATGTGGAAAAGTTGCTGTAGGTCTTCTCCGACGGGACTTCGTTCCTGGGCATGGAGACAGACACAAGTACAATAATAACTTCCTATGCGAGCGCCCTAAGTTTCCGGTGGCGCGAGCTTTTATAGTGTTAGTGTGGGAAGCTGTCGGTTGACGAAGACTTACGAATTCTTGACAGCTAAGAGTCAACTTTTTCATCTAACTGTTGATAGTTACTGGAGACCTCTGCTCCGTTTCTCCGCGAGAAGTTTTTTCTATCAGTGATTGTTTACAAAATTCTTGAACAAAAAATTGAAAGTTTTCTTTCATTTACACAAATTTTCCCGCTAAAGTCCGCGGTCTCACATTTCGGTTTATAATTTTTCTGTGACTCGTTATTTTTTGCCAACAGTACAACAGCGACTTTACGAAACCCGTGTTTTGGATGATTATCATGATGAAGATGTAAGATATTCGAGATCCGTAGTTTTCCAGCGGAGGTTTTTACATTTTCTAATGAAATGTATTGACATTTTTCATGCATATTTCCATCATTAGACACATGTCTTCTATCTCTTCTATCTACATAAGTTGACATCCATGCCCATACCATAACACTTCTTTCTACATATTTAAGGAAAAGCTTGTGACAATTGTTATTTTGTTTACAGTTCGACAAACAGAGCCAACGATGTTAAATTTGCAGTCGACTAAAAGTATTACAAACTTGAAGTGACAGTTTTATTCCAATTTAAAGTTATTTTTGCCCACCATTTACATTTTGTGTAGATATTTTCCGTATAGATATCTTTCAAAAACAATTTTCAAAAAATTCACGAATGACGCATCATCACAAGAAAGTTAAAATTTCTAAAATAAATTTCTGAAAAATTTATTGTTATTTTTCTAAATGCGTAAACTGTTCATGTGTAAATGTCGAATAATTTAGAAATTGAATATATATATTTTAAAAAATTTAGCGTAGAGAATAGAAATTACATTCACTGTACAATATACGTTAAAAATTAATTTTTCTGACATTTTAGATCGTTTTATTTTATTTATTTATTTTTTTATTTAGCTGACCTTCACCCTGAAAATATACAAAACAGAAAGTAAAAACGAGAAACACGAAATTCAATTTTCGAAAAATGAAATCAATGATTTACTCTTAAGAATTTGTATTTTACACGTTCCAACATTACGAGTTCTTCTTACGAAAACGACTCATAAGGAAAGTATACGTAACACAAGGTCTTTAAAAATACAATATCCTTATCATCTGAATCTAACATATTACATAAGTTTACATTTAAGAATAAGAATACGAATAATACATTTCAATGTTAAATTCATGTAAAATTACATTTTATGCAATAAATTTCATGTATGTTGTTATTATTTTTAGACGTTCTTTGAATGAAACATTGAATGAAGTTTTGAATAAACTGTTGTTTAAGATTATAACAAAATTGTGTATTAGATACACTGCTTTATTTACATCAGTGCTCTTCGTTTAAAAATATAAAAGAAGCGGGAGATCCATCGCAAAGATATAAAAAGAATTGATGAAGATATAAATACACATGGACAATGTTTTACAGAAAATTGTTTAGTTTAATGTCATCCCTGATTAGCTGTTGTTGAAAATATTAGTAACATAATACATTTATGGTCGAACTTTGTTATCTCTAAAATTACTCTTTTGTGTTTTTATGAAGAAATTCGCCTTTAGATATAAAACTATTATTATTTAATTTACTATTATTATTGATTTTAATTATTGTTATTATTTAAGAAACTTTCTGTTTTATATGGATGAAATATTATTTAAAAACAATTTTTTTTAATTGCAGGAAAAAGGGACGAAAAGAAATTTTAATGTGAACACTGTAAGAAGAATTTCAAAACAAAACAATATTTGCAAAGGCATGAAAGAATCCATACAGGAAAAAAGACTTACAGTTGTGACGAGTGTAAAAAAAGTTTACACATAGGTCAGACTTAACTAAACACCTTCGGGTCCACACTGTAAAAATGCCTTACACTTGTGATGAGTGTAAGAAGAAGTTTACAACTAAACAAACTTTGCAAACTCATGAAAGAATCCATACAGGAGAAAAGGCTTACAGTTGTTACGAGTGTAAAAAAAAGTTTTCACAAAAGTCCAACTTAATAGCACACCTTCGGGTCCACACTGGAGAAAAGCCTTACAGTTGTGACGAGTGTAAAAAGAAGTTTGCAGTAAGGTCAAACTTAATTGCACATTTTCGGGTCCACACTGGAGAAAAGCCTTACACTTGTGACGAGTGTAAAAAAAAGTTTTCACATAGGTCAGACTTAACTAAACACCTTCGTGTCCACACTGGAGAAAAGCCATACACTTGTGACGAGTGTAAAAAGAAGTTTACAACTAAACAAAGTTTGCAAACTCATGAAAGAATCCATACAGGAGAAAAGGCTTACAGTTGTGACGAGTGTAAAAAGAAGTTTTCACAAAAGTTTAATTTAATTAAACACCTTCGGGTCCACACTGGAAAAAAGCCTTACACTTGTGACAAGTGTAAAAAGAAGTTTACAACTAAACAAAGTTTGCAAACTCATGAAAGAATCCATACAGGAGAAAAGCCTTACAGTTGTGACGAGTGTAAAAAGAAGTTTGCAGAAAAGTCAAACTTAATTAGGCACCTTCGGGTCCACACTGGAGAAAAGCCTTACACTTGTGACGAGTGTAAAAAGAAGTTTGCAGAAAAGTCAAACTTAATTAGGCACCTTCGGGTCCACACTGGAGAAAAGCCTTACACTTGTGACGAGTGTAAAAAGAAGTTTACAACTAAACGAAGTTTGCAAACTCATCAAAGAATCCATACAAAAGAAAAGCCTTACAGTGGTGACGAGTGTAAAAAAAGTTTACAGAAAAATCAAACTTAATTAGGCACCTTCAGATTCACGATAGACGAAAGCTATATGAATGTTAATTATATCCAGCTAAATTCATTCTAAATCATGATCTAAAATTACACTTTAAAAGTTTGAACTTGAATTATTATTTTTATTTTATGTATAATAATCGAAATATATAAGCAAAATTGGTTATAAATTAAAATGATGTTCTTTTAATATTCGAAAACTTTCAACTAAAAAACATAACACTATTCAATATATAATTAAAATGTTTTTATGTAAAACTTTCTCGAATAAAAAGTCGTTCCACCGATACTTGCCTGTATTAATTATAGTGTAGTTGCACCAGTAAATGATCAATTAGTCGACTTGATAAGGAGATTTGAATATAATTACTAAACAGACATTTAACATAAGTACAGTAAAATTTTGGTATACGTCTGCTTTAGAATACGTCCAATTCGGAATACGTCCTGTTTGGACGAAACAAATTTTGGTCAGTGTACAACTTAATTCAATTATATGTGCTATTTATAAACGAGTAGCACTATCGGTGTACTAGATAAGATTAGATGTTTGCGGTGCCACGGTTTATAACTTTGTTAAATTTCTTCTGATTTTAATTTGTAAGTAAAATTTTCATTGTTTTCAGTAATCATGAATTACAAAAAAGCAACAGAAAACTAAAAAAATGACTAGAATCACAATGGAACTGAAAAAAAGATTGTTGAGAAATATGAAGATGATATGAATGTCGAGATTTAACTGTTGCATACCGTATTCCGAGAACAACGATATTGACAATCGTAAAAAATAAAGACGTTATTAAATCTGCTAACGTTGCGAAAGGGGTTAAATAAATTTCTAAACAGATCGTTATTGCGCTTACAGAACACTAATAATCACTTGGCACAATTTACTTTTTTATTTTAATATCGTTGACCCTGTACATAATTTTGATTTCGGGTGAAAGGTGCCGTTTCTGTTTTCTCAAATTCTTCTGCTATTTAATTATTATTATTATCGTTATTGCGTTTATAAAACAAATATAAAAAATACGACACCGTTTCAAAAAATGGCAGATTATTAGTATTAAAAAAAGTTTGATTTTATTTGATTTTGATTCAACGATTTATATAATATAATACAATATACTGTAATAAGTTTAAAAATCTATAATAAAATTTATTTTTTTATTAAGGTTCTCAAACAGTGTTTAAATTATTTTACAACCCCATTAATATACCATATCAAGAAAAGATTTTTTTACATGAGAATGAATTAATTATTTTTACATTACTTCCAATCGGAAAAGTTGGTTTGGTATACGTCCTGTTCGATACAAGTCCAAACATCAGGAACGGATTAAGGTCGTATAACGAGGTTCCACTGTAATGGTCATTGCTGGTTACCAAGAACTCGCACTACTCATTCAGAAAATGAATTTTTAATTTCCTGTAAAGTTATTAAATTAATGAAGTGATGTTTTTAAAATTTTAAAATTACCAGTGAATGACCATATGCATCTAGTAGTTGACTAGCTGAAGGCTAGTGAACGATCGCAAGTGACTAGTAATAAATAACTAGAACTTTAGGATACTATATGCAATTTTATACCACTGTATACTATATATGTGTTGGCAATTTTATGTAACTCAGTCAGGTAATTTTAGATTAAGAAATTATAATAGAAATATTAAGTTTTAGAAAACGTTTTTAATTGAAAAATATCATATATACAAAGTTATAGAAACTATCAGTTTGATCCATACAAAAATGTGTTTCATAGATAGTCAATATTGCAGTATTTTTAAAAAAATTTATCTGATTGTTGTCAAATGCAATGGCTTCCTGATAACAAATTAAGTGAAATCTCGGGAGAATAAACGAAAAGCAAAGTAATTTGTTGTACGTTGTTTTTTATATATTTATACAATGTATTTACCGTCGGCCATGCGTTATATTATATTTTTATATTTACTTAAGTGAAATCTCATTTTCTATCATTTGCAGTGCACATTTATATAGGTCTTTATAATTAGTAGATAAATCAGGTTTATTTCTTTACGCTTCGCAGAAATACATCTTGAATAATCCATCCTATTTAGATCAAAAGGAAACAAACCACATATTTCAAACACATGTTGAATTGTTTCTGATTTCAAAACATTCTTGTAAGCTTCAGATAATACAGCTGCAAATGTAAAGGCCAGCCGATGGGAGAGAAAGAAAGTTACGGCGGTCGAGCGGTCAGACTGACTTGTGGGAATGGACTGACATCACTGAGACAGGTTACCATCTAAAACCGTTTAATAAACATAAAAATGGAGCTTACAAAAACTCTTTTACTTCGGCGTAACACCAATCCAACGGGCGGATCAGTCCGTGTAACAGTTCAATAGTCCCGTCGATCGTTTCAACTTCCGATGAAGGTGAGGAGGATGGTGTCGGCCCCGGGGCACACTGCACGACTTGTCCTGACGCTTTCGGCGGCGGCGATGTACTTGGGCGCCTCTCGTCGGGAGCGGAGGTCGGAGACCAGGTCGAAGCGACGATCCAGATTTCGTTGTTAAACTTTATCCGGAACCCAGTAGCGGAGCAACCTGCACCAAAGACCAAGAACTCCGAATGTCCTTGAAACGACGATTTTATAATCTTTCTCCCCCAAATCGCCTCTCCATTGGTCTCTCATTGTCACCTGGTGCCAATTCGAAACCCGATGGAGGGCGCGGGAGAGGTCATCGTCGCGACAGAACTTGATTCCTCTCTCGTCGCGTGTTTCTCGAATTCGTTCTTTTCCTTTGTTTTAAATACACAGAAAAAAACTTCTATTAAACAATGGAAAGCTCCAATTTCGTCCCTTTTTAGTCGAACCCCGTTCGGGTCCTCACAGAGCACCCCCCTTTCGTTTAAAATGTCGCCACCGAATGCGGCATTTTAACAATTGGCTTCGCGAACGGGTTCCCGTTGAAATGCCCCAGTAGTCGATCGACACGGAACTGGAAGCTCTCGCGTGTCTATCGAGTTGTAGGAGGTGTCGCGTAACATTGAATAAAAGTTCGGTTTCCTATTGAAACAGCATTTTTTTTTCTAACCGGAACTCCCGATTTTTTTTTTAATTGTTTTTAAACATTTCTGTTTTTCTCTGTAGATTGAGCGATTTATATAAATCTTAAAATCCGATTCTAAATCTCCTAAAAAGCCAAAAAGAGGCAAATACCGACTGCATTCGTGTTCCTGTCCAATTCTGCCGTTTAGGACCACGAACAGTGATTCAATAGATGATTTGTCTCATCTGTCACAACAAGAAGCTGAGCGCAAAAGCTGTTACCTGTGCTTCCGGTATGCTTTCGTACCGGCGTACTTGCAAACCATGTTCGGAAGTCACAAACATCTCTCTGCAGCTACGTCTCTAGCTCCCTTTTTTTTTTGTCCGTCTTCTGATTTCGGCGACATTGTCCTGTCATCGACTTTTTTTCGATGCAGAACATCACAATTCCAAATCACCGTCAGAGACAATTGTATTTTTCGTTGTTTCTGTCTAAAGGAGCTTCTGTAGATAACTATGAAGCAATGACGACAATTTCGGTTTTCCTCCTATTAATCGTTCATCATCTCCCCTCGTTGTTTTCTGTGCGTCAGAATTTTTTTTCTGTGGCAGATGTGATCATCAAGCACATGCATTTTGGGGGAAATTTTTTTTTTCTTTAAATTGGATTATATGAACCACTCAATCTTTGACAAATTCATCAGTGTTCCGTTCGTGACAAATTTTTTTTTTTTTTTTTTTTTTGACAATTCTTGGTTTTCCGACAATTTGGAATTTGAAAAACGCGTTTCGTCATTGAACTTTCAGGATCTACAATGAGTATTTTACACAGATGTAAATTCGTTCGCGACAATTCTGTTCACCCGGGCGATTGTTTTTCACATTTTTTTTTTTTTTGTTTTTGGTATGGTGGCCTCTTCCCTACGGAGAGCTCACCATTTACATCGCGTAAATAGGCCGATAGGCGTAGGCGGCGGCAGGCGCTCGCGACCCTGAATTTGTGACGTTGACGCGCCCCCTTCTCCTTCGCTTCTGCGGAGAGGTTCCACCGTTTGCCCGTGCCTATGGGTTCGTGGCAACACCCAAGGATACTCGTCCGCGGGTCCTTGACTCCGCAAAGCGTATCGGTGTGTCGGTTGTGCCACGGTGGTTGGCTGACTACTCTCTATCGCTGCCGCGGGCTCTGCCTGATCTGGCTGTATTGACGTTAGGATAAATTCATCCCAGGGGTCTACTGTTTCGGAAGCTTGTGGTTCCGAAGCCGAAGTCTCGCCTTGAATCGTTTCTGACCTTTGTTCGCTGGTGCATAAAGACGCAAATTCCATTCTCGCGATAGCAGGTTTCAGACGATTTGCGTGAACGTGTAACTTCTTACCCGTTTGGATATGTTGGACAACAAAGTCCACAGGACTAGTCTCCGCTATAATCCTATACGGTCCCTGCCATCTAGGTGCCAGTTTCTTTTTCAACCCAGTAGGGACTACTACTTCCGTCACAAAGACTCGGTCTCCAACTAAAAACTTATGGGGTTTATTTTTGCGCTGCTGGTATTCCTTCCTGTCCAGCGCGGCCTTTTCCGCGTGCTCTTGAGCTAATTGGTGAGCCAAAGCCAACCTCAACCTTAGCTCGCTCGCATAGTTCTCACTAACATCATAGCTTGGTCTGCTAGGTTCAGTGACCACGTCGAACGGATAAACCGGATCTCTCCCATATACTAAATAGAATGGGGTTTCATTCGTGCTGGAATGCACGGCGGTGTTGTATGCGAAAAGCGCAAACGGGACCATCTCGTCCCAGTTGCGTTGGTCTGTATCGGTGTAGTGTGTCAATATATCTACTAACGTTTTATTCAAACGCTCTACCATTCCATTGCATTGGGGGTGGTAGGCGGTAGTAAGCAATCTTTCTATTCGCAAAAGCTCACAAACCTCGCGCATCATTCTCGAGGTGAAATTTGCGCCTCTATCGGTTAGTAGCTGTTTCGGAACCGAATGTCTTAGGATTATGTGCGTAACAAACGCCTTAGCGACTGTCCTGGCTGTGACGTCGGGCAACGGCACTGCCTCGGCCCAACGTGAGAAATGATCCACGAAAACCAGTAGATATCTATTGCCGTTATGGGTAGTGGGAAAGGGACCTTGAATATCAAGAGCCGTCCTCTCGAATACCTTAGTAATACGGGGAAAAATTTGCAAGGGTGCCTGATGCCCGTGCTGCGGTCTCTTTCGCATACTACATTCCTGACATGATTGACAATAGTGAGCTATGTCCTTGTTCATGTCGGTCCAGTAGAATTGAGTGTGCAATTTTTTCTTTAGTTTCTTCGCCCCCAGGTGTCCTGAACTAGGGATGTCGTGGAACATCTTCAAGACATATTCGACCATGTTCCTGGGTATAACCAATCTGTCCCATATTTCATTTCTGTCAGGGTTAGACTTCCTATGATACAACGTCTGTTCCGTATCTAAGTAGAACTCACTACTCTCGGGACTCGGACTCTGTTCTGGTGACGTGGAAAGGTCGGTTAATTTCCGTCTAATCTCTATGCAAAAGGGATCTTTTTGCTGTTGTTCTCTGATCTGGGCCTTGCTGAATATTGGGAGTAACTCGTCAATGGAGGAAATCGGCACCCTACTCAATGCATCGGCATTGGTGTGCGCCTTTCCTGGACGATGAACTATTTCAAACTGGTACTCCTGCAGAGCCAGATTCCATCTGCTCAACCTTGAGCTCTCATCCTTCACGTTGATAAGCCATTTTAGAGGCCGGTGATCGGTTATAATTTTAAACTTCCGACCATACAAATATGGCCTAAAATACTTTATGGCCCAGATGACGGCTAGACATTCCTTCTCCGTCGTGCTGTAGTTTCGCTCGGCTTTCTTGAGCAAGCGGCTCGCGTAAGCCACTGGTAGGTCGCCGCTTTCGTCCTCCTGCGACAACACAGCGCCTATTGCTACATTGGATGCGTCTGTTGCTATAATGAAGGGTCGACTAAAGTCAGGCGATCGCAGAAGCGGAGCAGAGGTCAACGCTTTCTTCAATCTCTCAAAAGCTGACTCCTGTTCCTCTTGCCATTGGAATTTCGTTTCTTTCTTCAAAAGCTCGGAGAGAGGCCTTGACATTTTCGCGTATTGGGCTATATGTCTTCGATAGTATCCAGTCAATCCCAAAAATGCCCGGACATCTCGCTCATTTCTCGGCCGTGGGAAGTCTCGAACAGATTCTATTTTTCCCGAATCCGGTCGGATTCCCGCTTCGGAGACCTCATGTCCCAAAAATTTTATCTGTCTCTTTAAAAAGTGACATTTCCTAGGCTTAAGTTTTAATCCCGCTACGGCTAATCTTTGGAAGACTAGTTCTAACCTCTCTAGATGAGAGTGGAAGTCGGGACTAAACACAAGGATGTCATCCATATATACTAAGCATATTTTGTTCTTCAGCCCACTTAATATCAAATCGGCGCACCTTTGGAATGTGGCCGCTGCGTTGCATAAACCCATCGCGAGGCGATTAAAGTGGTAATGCCCCGATGGAGTACTGAACCCCGTTTTCTCTTTTGAATCCGGGCTCAGCGGCAGTTGCCAATAGCCACTCAACGTGTCCATAGTAGAATAATATTTGGTCTTGCCCAATAAGCTCAATGATTCCTGAATCAATGGCAAGGGGTATGGATCTACCTTCGTCACTTTATTTAATTGCCTATAATCTACCACAAATCGATAGCTCGAATCAGCTTTCTTGACTAATAAAGCTGGCGATGACCATGGGGAGCTGGAGGGTTCAACTACCCCACTCTCCATCATGTCTTCAATTAATTTGTCCATAACTTCTCGCTGCGCATAGGGAATGCGATATGGAGCCCGATAGAGTGGAGGACTATCGCCCGTATCTATCTTATGCTCGGCAAAATTGCAATAGCCCAAGTCAAAATCATCCCTCGCAAATACCTGTCTGTATTTATACAATAGGTCCAGCAGAGGGGTCAGTTTGTCCTTCCCTATTTCGCTTAAATCGAATAAATTTGCTACTTGAGCTCTAGTTAACTCCTTTCCCTTAGGACGTAATGCATTATTTCGTTCGCCCATTTCCTTTGTTTCTTCCTCCGCCTTAAAAAAGGTGCCTACTTTACTTCCTCTATTTAATTTAATAGGTTGAGTTGCAACATTCATAATTCTAATCGGTATTTTACCGCGGTGTTGTGTTTTCACTAAGATCCCTGCTATAAACGTTTCTTCTCGGTCTAAGGTGCAAGGTTCTACTACTCCTACCTGGTTAACGACTTCTCCTCTCACATTTCCTTCCACAATGACTTCCGATCGCGGAGGAATTACGCAATCGTTTAACAACACGACGTCTTTCGGAGCGTCATCTTCCCTTTTGTTTTTTCTAACCGCTGAACTTTGGTTTAGAGTTTCTAAATTGTTTCTCTGTTTGCTTATCCGCACGCGGCTACCTTTTCTTTGTCTTTTATATTTGTTACATTTATTAAACTTGTTCCTAACTTCGCCAACATAGTCTAATCGTGTCACATTTTCCTCGACCCTAACATGTGGCTTCTTCTCTTTCTGTCTATTATCCCTTGTTTCTAATCTTCGCGGATTACTAACTTTGTTGTGAAAACTCGCTAATCCCCAAAAGGTTATCTCATCTCCCGTTGGGAATATTAGCTTCGCATTTTTAATGGATATGGTTATATCATATTTCTCAATTATATCCCTTCCTAAAATTCCCTCATTTGGCTCGGTTATTTTAGGGTCTACCACGTAACAGTCGTGCGAAAACGCTAGGTTGCCAATTTTAAATTTTATGTTATATTTTCCCATTGTTTCTATTTCATGCCCTGTTACGCTTATTAACTCTACCGCGCTCGTTTCCGCTTTCTGCACTTTGCTCAAATCAGGAAAGAGAGTTTTAGATACTAATGTAACGGCTGCGCCCGTATCTATCGTTAGTCGCGTTCTTTTACTTTCTATTTCGCAGACCAAGGTACACGGCGGTAATTCCAGCGGAGAATCCTCACTCTTTGATCTCCCGACTCCCGCTAATGGGATTGTATTGCGCGCTTCCTCCTGTAAACGTTCCCAGTCGCGTGGTTGATCTCTAACTTTAACCGTGATAACTCTATCGCCGCGATTCCCTTTTGAACTATCTCGCCTTCCTTCCCTCTGATAATCGGCTTGTTCGCCGCTTCCTTCTGAACTTGGCAAGGCTAGGCATTTGCTGGCGGTCGCCCCAAACGGTGTTCGCGGCGTCGCGTAACTCCCTTCCGGCCAATCCTGATCGTACCGCGCCGGAAAATAAGGCGTTTGTTCCCAATTTTGCCCTTCATTTTGCCCAAACTGCCTATAATGGGCCTGATAAAAAGGAGCACGACCCGTATATTGTAAATACAATGGGTTTGGAAAGGGTGCTATCGGGGTTTGTTTCCTAGACACCGACTGATCGCACTGGTTAAATTCCGGCCATACCTGATATGAATGGACAAAAGGCAAGGGTTTTTCCCGGTCTACTTGTCCCGTTAGTGGAAAAGGGTTCGGTCCGCGGTATTGCCACAACGGCCTTGGATAGAAATTCGCGGGAGAGGGCCTAAATGATCGCCCACCCGGGGGTCTAGAAAAGTTCGGAGGCCGTGGTTGGCGTTGCCCGCTCGAATAATTCTGCGCTTTTCCCCTTCCAAAATTGGGTGTAGTAGCGGATTGGGGTGTTTGCCTAAATTGCGTGTACGCCTCCTTACGAGGATTATTTATTGGTTCTTTTGAAATGCGCTTCTCAAATTTTTTTCCTAAATCTTCGAGTTGCCTCGAAATTTGCTCGATTTTCGCATCCAGCGCGGGTTCTTGGTTTACGTTTTTGTTCTCCCTTTCTAGTGCGTGATCGTCCTGCGTTTCCTCTACGCCCGCAACCAAATTCCTATTTTTCCCCGTTAGCTGTTCGATCGTTTCCTCCCTAATCGCTATCCTTAATGCTTCTGCGAATGTGGGAGGGTCTTGTGCCATAACATTTCTTTTATGCTTCTCGTTTAGTCCGTACAAAAATTGGACGCGAAGCTTTTCATCTAGCTCCCGCTGCAGACATTGTCTTATGGTGGCGCGCTCCTGCTCTGTCGTTCCCGTGTGTTGGATGGTCGTCGCGCTGGCTAGAGTTTGCAACCTAACCGCAAATTCTTGCACCTTTTCTTCCCGTCTCTGGACGCAAGCGTGAAATTTTTGCACGCGAATCGAATACGGTTCTTGGTCAAACCTCTGCACCATTAATCGTCGAAACTCGTCGTACGCGATAACGCTTTTCATCTGCATGTCCCTCCATGCAAAATCTCTGGCTACGCCCGCTAGTTTGCATTTCGCGATACCTAATTTCTGTCTCGCGGTCCATCCCGCTAAGCTGGCTACCTCGTCCAACGTATCAAAAAAGTCGGAGATGCGCCCGCTTTCCCCGGAAAAGGTTGGGATCATCCCACCAAACGCCGCGATTGAGCCTCCGCCTACTTCCCGCGTTTGCGATGGGGCAGATGGAACACCTGTCTCAGTAGCCATGTTCTGACCCACGTTTCTCTCTCACCCCGTAAATTTTGTGTCGGCTTCCTCGGGATTCTGGCGGACGGTACTGCTACCTTTCCCCACCAGCGTGACTTGGGCCGAAAGATCCCACTTTACTGACACCAGTGTAAAGGCCAGCCGATGGGAGAGAAAGAAAGTTACGGCGGTCGAGCGGTCAGACTGACTTGTGGGAATGGACTGACATCACTGAGACAGGTTACCATCTAAAACCGTTTAATAAACATAAAAATGGAGCTTACAAAAATGCTTTTAATTCGGCGTAACACCAATCCAACGGGCGGATCAGTCCGTGTAACAGTTCAATAGTCCCGTCGATCGTTTAAACTTCCGATGAAGGTGAGGAGGGTGGTGTCGGCCCGGGGGCACACTGCACGACTTGTTGTGACGCTTTCGGCGGCGGGATGTACCTGGTCGCAACTCGTCGGGAGCGGAGGTCGGAGACCAGGTCGAAGCGACGATCCAGACTTCGTTGTTAAACTTTATCCGGAACCCAGTAGCGGAGCACCCTGCACCGAAGACCAAGAACTCCGAATGTCCTTGAAACGACGATTTTATAATCTTTCTCCCCCAAATCGCCTCTTCATTGGTCTCTCATTGTCACCTGGTGCCAATTCGAAACCCGATGGAGGGCGCGGGAGAGGTCATCGTCGCGACAGAACTTGATTCCTCTCTCGTCGCGTGTTTCTCGAATTCGTTCTTTTCCTTTGTTTTAAATACACAGAAAAAAACTTCCATAAAACAATGGAAAGCTCCAATTTCGTCCCTTTTTAGTCGAACCCCGTTCG